>NW_024112677.1:0-9522 GCF_003073215.2 Triticum urartu | reverse complement strand
CCACTATGCCAGGGATGAAGCAAAAGGTTCCTGCCAAGAGAGCTCCCATGTCAAATGCTAGAACATCCACTCAAGAGACTTTGGGATCTGCACCCAAAGAGCAAGTTGTGGCAGAAAAGAAAAGAAAGGAAAGGGTCAAGAAGACCACTGCCAGAGTGCTTGGGAGATCTTCAATAATGAAAGAATCTGAAGAAGAGGAAGAGGAAGAGGATGCAGCACCAGCACCCAAAGCTCAAAAGCTTATGGGAGATGCTATAAGGGCAGGGGCTGTTCCATCTAAGCCTAAGACTGCTCCTAAGACTGCTGCTCCAGCTCCAAAGCCAAAACCAAAGAGGAGCACTAGGAACATCCCTGTTCAGGAGAAGAACAAGGCCCAGTGCCTTAAGATGCTGAAGGAGAAGATGATTCTGTTGTGTTCAGGCAGTTGAAGCCCAAAATTCCAGATTGCAATGATGATCATCCAGTTGCAGAGAACATGAAAATCAGGAAGGATTTTGGTTTAAGGCTATGGAGAGAGTCTGATCCATACGCCACCAGGAGAAGGACTGTTGTGGACTACAGGTTCCATACAAAGGAACATCAGGACTTCTATGAGACTATCTTACTTGACAAGAAGCCCATAGTGTGTGACATTAGATGGGCTGATTGGAAATTCATTGAGGAAAATGAGGATCACTTCCCTGGTCTATACCACAGCTTCAAGGCGTGTGGAGTCGATGAGTTTGTGGCTCAGAAGCTCACAAAGTGGAATGATGAGCTCATTATGCAGTTCTACTCCACGGCTCATTTCTACCCAGATGGAAGGAGTGTCTGGATGTCTGAAGGTACTAGGTACCAGTCAACGGTTGCTGAATGGGCAAAATTGATCAATGCTCCTGAGGAGAGTGAAGATGACTCGGATGTCTATGCCAAGAAGAAGAAGGATCACAACACCATGGCACATATGTACAAAGAGATCCCAGATGCTGCCCTTGAGACACACAAGTTTGGATCAGTACATTACCTTCTGTCATGTTTGCCAACAATCAACTGGATCCTCAGGCACACTCTCTTGCCAAAGTCAGGTGATCAGAAGATGATCAGAGGCCATGCAATTAACTTGCTTCACATTTTTCATGTTCCACAGAAGTTTAAGGTCACGAGCCTAATTGTGGAAACCATAAAGAGGACAGCTGCAGATCAGAAAAGGAGTTGTGGGTATGCCCCACAGATCCAGGAGCTGATCAAGTCCAAGATGGGCATTGGTACATATCTGCTGGACAAGGAGCACCTGCCCATCTACCCAGACTTTGAGGACAACACTGTGGTGATGGATGAAAATGAACCATCTTCTGTGCACGCACAAGCCAAAAAGGAGAAGACTAGGGCTGAAAAGGCTACAAAGATGCCAACCATGGATGAGGCATCTCAGTATCTTCTGAAGAGCAAGCAAGATCAGCTTGGCTACTTTATTGCCTCCACTCCGAGGATTGAGAATAGACTGGCCACCCTGACGCAAAACCAGGAGAGCTTGGAGAGGATCATGGAGCAGAAGTTCTATGACTTAGATGTGAAGATCACTGAGATACAGTCTGTTGTTGAGAAACTTCAGGAGGAAGTGTAGGAGAAGAAGGGCAAGACAACCACTGATGCTTTTGCTAGAGTGCCTAGAGGTCAAAGGTCTGCTGCTATGCCTGTCACAGACACCAGAGCAACTTCATCTGCACCAGCTACAGCTTCAGTGCCACCAGATCCAGCACCTACTCCACCAGCTCCATCTACATCGACTGACGCCTTCGTCCTTGGAGTTCTGTCTACACCACCACCTGAAGTCCAAGCCTGAGTGACGATTTAGCACTATGCATTTTTTATGAAATTTTTGGTAACTTGTTGCCAAAGGGGGAGAAAATATATAGATCATAGGCTTCAAGAGAGAGTGTTGCTTTTGTTCTCTCTTGCGTTTCTCCTTGGTGGTTGAACTTTTTTATCTGCTCGTTTGAGATACTTTATGCTTGTGTGTGATATTTGGATGATCATGTGTTTGATCATATACTACCTTTATGCTTGTTGGATGACATTATCCTTTTATATTCCATATGATCACTCACTTTGCTTGGTGAGGAGTGCATGTATTTTAATTATTATCATTTTGAGCGCTCCACCAAGATGTATGTGACATGGAAGAGTAACCCATGATCCTAACTCTTTGTGCATTTGCAGTCCAAAGCAAATCTTAAACTATGCACAAATTTACGGGGAGCTCTTGCTTTTCACATACTTCTCAAAGCGACAACGTTTTTCACTCTTATTATCATTTTTCGAAGCTTTGATCTATATGTTGTCATCAATTACCAAAAAGGGGGAGATTGAAAGTGCAACTATCCCTAGGTGGTTTTGGTAATTCCTAACAACATATAGTTCATTGAGCTAATGCTATTTCAAGACTAATATTTCAGGAAAGCTCAATGATTGGCATGGCATGGATGAGAAAAGTGGACCCCTCAAAACACTAAGGACAAAAGGATTGGCTCAAGCTCGAAATTTCAAGACTCTACATTTTCTATTTTAGTGATCCAAGGTCACATTGAGTCTATAGGAAAAGCCAATACTATCAAGGAGGGATGAGGTGTTGCTTAATGAGGATCTTGCTCAAAGTGCTTAGTGATATGCTCCAAAGCCCTCAACTACTTTCTCACATCCACATATGACCTAAAACAAAAGTCAAACTCGGCCCCACTGATTCTTTCTATCCAGCGCCACCGAGTTCAGATGTCATAGCCACTACCACAAACCCTAGGAAAATCGGTCTCACCGATAGGGATCTCAGTCTCACCGAGATGGGGTTGCAATCTCTCTATTTCCCTTCGTAACGTTTCGGTCCCACCGAGATGAGCGATCGGTCCCACTGAGATTGCAATGTAAAATCTCTATTTCCCTTTTTTAACATTTCGGTCTCACCGAAATGAGCGAATCGGTCCCATCGAGTTTACCTAACCAACTCTCTGGTTAGATTATTACCAAAATCGATCCCACCGAGTTTGCATAATCGGTCTCATCGAGATTACGTTATTCCCTAACCCTAACCATATCGGTCCTACCGAGTTGCATGTCAGTCCCACCGAAAACACTAACGGTCACTAGCTTTGCTGAATCGGTTCGACCGAGTTTAACTATTCGGTCCCACCAAGATTGGCAAGTTCTGTGTAACGGTTAGATTTTGTGTGGAGGCTATAAATACCCCTCCACCTCCTCTTCATTAGTGGAGAGAGCCATCGAAACGAAACTACACTTCCAACCTATATTTTCTGAGAGAGAACCACCTACACTTGTGTTGAGACCAAGATATCCCATTCCTACCATATGAATCTTGATCTCTAGCCTTCCCCATGTTGCTTTCCACTCAAATCTTCTTTCCACCAAATCCAAATCCCGTGAGAGAGAGTTGAGTGTTGGGGAGACTATCATTTGAAGCACAAGAGCAAGGAGTTCATCATCAACACACCATTTGTTACTTCTTGGTGTCACTTGGGAGCCTCCGACAAGATTGTGGAGTTGAACCAAGGAGTTTGTAAGGGCAAGGAGATCGCCTACTTCGTGAAGATCTACCGCAAGTGAGGCAAGTCCTTCGTGGGCGATGGCCATGGTGGGATAGACAAGGTTGCTTCTTCGTGGACCCTTCGCGGGTGGAGCGCTAAGTGGACTCGCACAACTATTACCCTTCGTGGGTTGAAGTCTCCATCAACGTGGATGTACGATAGCACCACCTATCGGAACCACGACAAAACATCCGTGTCTCCAATTGCGTTCGAATCCTCCGAACCCTTCCCTTTACATTCTTGCAAGTTGCATGCTTTACTTTCCGCTTCTCATATACTCTTTGCATGCTTACTTGAATTGTGTTAAGATTGCTTGACTTGTCCAAAGTTGCTAAAATCTGCCAAGAACTAAAATTGGGAAAAGGCTAGATTTTTATTTGGTCAAGTAGTCTAATCACCCCCCCTAGACATACTTTCGATCCTACAAGTGGTATCAGAGCGTTGGTCTCCATTTGCTTTGATTTCCATAGCTATTTGGTGGTCATAGGCTTGGTTTCACAACCTAAGAGAGTATGGCGTCTAACGAGGGAAATTACCACGGTAGAGGTCCTTACTTTGATGGCACTAATTTTGCTAGTTGGAAGCATAAGGTGAAAATGCATATTCCTGGACATAACCCCGTCGTTTGGGCTATTGTGTGTATTGGCTTGCAAGGTGAATTCTTTGATGGGAGAGAACCGAACCGTGAAGCTACCGTGGAAGAGTTGAAGATGCTACAATACAACGCTCAAGCTTCTGGTATCCTCTTCAATGGATTGTGCCCCAAAGAATTCAACAAAATCAGCCGTCTTGAGAATGCAAAGGAAATTTGGGATACTTTGATTAATATGCACGAAGGTACCGACTCCGTCAAGGAATCCAAGTTGGATGTGCTTCAAAGTCAACTTGACAAGTTCAAAATGAAGGATGGTGAAGGTTTCGCTGAAATGTACTCTAGGCTTGCTCTTATCACAAATGAGATTGCCGGCTTAGGAAGTGAAGAGATGACCGAAAAATTCATCATCAAGAAGATCCTAAGAGCCTTGGATGGAAAATATGATAACGTATAGACATTGATACAAATGATGCCAAATTACAAAGATCTCAAGCCAACGGAAGTCATTGGAAGAATTGTTGCTCATGAGATGTCACTCAAGGATAAGGAGGAGCTCCATAACAAGTCAAGTGGTGCTTACAAGGCCTCATGTGAAGCTCCCACATCATCAAGTGAGAAATAAACCTTCAATGTAGAATTGATCCTCATGGTGAAGAACTTCAACAAGTTCTACAAGAGTAGAAGCAAAGAGGGAAGTTCAAAGTCAAGGTCCTACAATGACAAAAGATCTTCTAGTCGAGAGCGAAACTGCTACAATTGTGGAAGACCCGGACACTAATCCAATGAGTGTACGACCCCCTACAAGAGAAGAGAAGATTCTCCCAAAAGAAGAAGTAGAAGAGAAGAATCACCATAGAGGGAGAGAAGGAGTATGGATGATCGTTATGAACGAAGACCCTGTCGGAGAAGCAAGGATTCAGAAAGGAAGGACAAGTCATCAAGGAGCTACACAAAACGAAGACATCAAGCTCATATTGGTGAATGGGTATCCGGCTCCGACTCCGACAATCACTCGAGAGAAGCTATCACTCCGACTCCGAATATACTCAAGATGAAGGTGTTGCCGGTCTAGCACTTGTGTCAACCAACTCCTACGACATATTTGATTCACCAAATGAAGGAATTGGAAGATGCTTCATGGCCAAAGGTCCAAAGGTATCACACCCTGAGTATGTTGATTTCAAGAGTGATGAAGATGACTTGTTAGGTGATGATGATTTACTTGTTGAAAACTCAAGATGAAACGAATGAAAATGATAAGGAGAAGATTGAGTCTCTAACTAAAGAACTAAACACTCTTAAGTTAGCTCATAAAACTATCTTAGGAGATCATCAAGAACTTTTAAGGACTCATGAGAAATTACATTTTGAGAAGCTCAATCTTGAGTAAGAGCATAAGTTCTTAAAGGCAATCAATGATGATCTTCACAAGAAATGTTCTTCTTACATTGCCAAGCGTTTACTCTTATCCACTTACATGCCTCAAGTCAAGTCTAGTAACAAGAACAAGAAGGATTCTTCCTCTAGAAGTAACAATAATCATGCTAAATCCAATATTGTTGCTTCTAGCAGTTCTCTTGATTCCACTAATGATTCTCTTAGCCAAGTCACATTTGAGCAAGAAAATAGCTTATTGAAGGGAATCATAGAGAAAGGTGTTTACAAGAGCCTTGCTGGGAGTAAGCAATTCGAGGAAATTGTAAGCAAGCAAGGAAGGCACCGGAAGAACCAAGATATTGGTTTTGAACGAAAGTTCAATGCCAATGGAGTTGATTGGGAAGAAGATCAATACCCCAAGATGAAGTTTGTTCCTCAACAAGAGAAGTATGATCCTACTTCTTTTAAAGGGTCACAAGCTCAAGATGATCTTCCACCACAAGACCACAAGGAAAAAGGCAAGGACAAGCTTCAAGAGGAAATTGATGCATTTGAAGAAGCTCCTAAGGCCTTGGTCAAGTGGGTTCCCAGACTACATCAAGTTCCACTTCATCAAGTACAACTACAACTCCGAGGATTCCCATCAAGATGGTGTGGATCCCGAAGAAGAAGAACTAGAGAGTTCTTGAGGGTGACTCCGCCAACATACTTCACTGTTATCATTTTGGCAAGAACAAGTGCAATCAACTTCCACATCTTGCACTAGTTCAAGGAGTCACAAACCCTCTTGTTGGTAAGATAAGGGACAAGGTAACCTAATGCTCTCATAGGCATCATCTTGTGTGTGCATCATTCTATGTCTATGGATATCCTTGTTTGTTCCTTGTGGGACTAACCCGTGTAGGTAGTGAAAGTGCAACTCAATCCAAAGGATAGCTCCGAATGATCTACATCAACTTAGAGCATCCACATCTTCAACACCTACATGAAGTCATCATTGACAAAACCCAAGGTTGGTTCATCCCTATTAGGGGGACCTCACATCTAGGGGAGCTTTACTCTAAGAATTGAGCTAAAGCAACTCTAATGGTGTGAACACAACAACGGTTTATGTAAAAGTGGTAACCCCACTAGTGCTTAAACGACCTAGTCATCGTCTATTGCTTGATAGATGCTAGAATTGTTTGTGCATGCTTTGCCACATATTTCATTTGTTATTTTATTGTGTGAGCATGTTGGTTGCATAATTTACTCATTCGAGGACATCCACTTGTTGTTTTGATTGATTGGTTCCTTTTCTCTTGCCAAGTGGATGGACAAGAATGCCTAAGAATCTTCTCTAGGTATATATGCTCTTCTCGTCTCAAACTCTATTCATGCTGCATCACAAAGTTTGATGAAGTCAGATTCGAAACACTCTGTGTGAGGAGCACTCGGAGTCCCTGATTCGTCATAGACTTAAACTTCCAAAACTTCTTTGTGCGTTTTGGTCTGACCGATTCATCCATTTAGTTCATACCGAGATCACTAAGTCGATCTAGGTTTTTAATCTCGGTGCAACCGATTTGAACTTTTCGGTCACACCGAGCTGCAGTAACTGCTTGCAGTTATGCATCCGGTGCCACCGAGTTGTTCCACTCGGTCACACCGACAGGGTCAGTGTCAGTGTCAAAACCGGTGGATCTGGGGTAGGGAGTCCCGAACTGTGTGTCTAAGGCGGATGGTAACAGGAGGCAGGGGACACGATGTTTTACCCAGGTTCAGGCCCTTTTGATGGAGGTAAAACCCTACGTCCTGCTTGATTTATTCTTGATGATACGAGTATTACAAGAGTTGATCTACAATGAGATCGGAGAGGCTAAACCCTAAAAGCTAGCCTATGGTATGATTGTATGTTGTCCTATAGACTAAAACCCTCCGATTTATATAGACACCGGAGGGGGCTAGGGTTACACAAGGTCGGTTATAAAGGAGGAGATATACATATCTGTATTGCCTAGCTTGCCTTCCATGCCAAGTAGAATCCCATCCGGACACGAGACGAAGTCTTCAATCTTGTATCTTCATAGTCCAACAGTCCGGCCAAAGGATATAATCCGGCTGTCCGGATAGCCCCTAATCCAGGACTCCCTCAGTCAGGCTATATATACCCATGGGCCAAAATTTGAAAAACTTTCCGAACCTCTTTGCCCGTGCTCAGGCTGCTCTGCCTCCCTGGGTCTCCGGATCATCCTCCTCGTCGCTAGCCGCCTCCACTCGCTGGTCTCTGCCGCCACGAACGGGATCGTCTCCGCCGTTGCCGCCATAGCAAGTCCATCACCGAACTAGGGTATTGACTTGATCTTTGTGTTGTTCTCACTCCGATTCCCCAGCACATTGTTTTGCCATGTATCTTGCCACGGTTGAGATCACTCTATCCAATGAAAACACTCCGTAGTTTAGTTGTGGATTGAAAATTTAGGGTTAGGTTTCCGCCGAAACCATCTCGGACCAACCGAGTTGTTGAAATCGGTTCCACCAATTTGGCTCAGGCCATTGCACATGTGATTGTCGGTCTGACCGAGAAATGCAAATCGGTGTGACCGAGTTTGAGTTTTTATGAAACCCTAGCAGTATCGGTGCCATCAAACTTTGACTCGGTCTGACCGAGTTCACTAGTTTAGGTTCCAACAGCTGCTTCGTTATCACTGAGATTTCAAATCGGTAGATCCGAAATGCTTTCTGTGGAAAACTAAAACTAAGTCTTTGATTCATTCTTTTGCAAAAACCTCTACACTTTGTGATGCTCATCCACTCTACCTCGTCTATAATCTATTCACAGGGTCTGCTGTCAGTGTTTGCATCATGTCAGATCAGAGTGACAATCCGAGCAAATCTGAGGAGTAGGTTCACATGAGTGAGGGCACTAGTCCCTCCAGTAGCTCAGATGATGGAAGCAGGAGCACACCCAGAACCTTGCCTAAGGTAGCC
Organism: Triticum urartu; assembly: GCF_003073215.2. Lineage (NCBI taxonomy): Eukaryota > Viridiplantae > Streptophyta > Magnoliopsida > Poales > Poaceae > Triticum > Triticum urartu. The sequence goes on along the minus strand of NW_024112677.1, from coordinate 1,005 downwards.
ACCAGGACCAGAAAGAAGAAAACCTCAGATTCTGAGGATCAGGACTATGCGGCTATTGAGGAAGAGGCCACCTCAAAGAGGAAAGTCCTGAAAAAGGAATATGGCACAGCTGCTGCCACTATGCCAGGGATGAAGCAAAAGGTTCCTGCCAAGAGAGCTCCCATGTCAAATGCTAGAACATCCACTCAAGAGACTTTGGGATCTGCACCCAAAGAGCAAGTTGTGGCAGAAAAGAAAAGAAAGGAAAGGGTCAAGAAGACCACTGCCAGAGTGCTTGGGAGATCTTCAATAATGAAAGAATCTGAAGAAGAGGAAGAGGAAGAGGATGCAGCACCAGCACCCAAAGCTCAAAAGCTTATGGGAGATGCTATAAGGGCAGGGGCTGTTCCATCTAAGCCTAAGACTGCTCCTAAGACTGCTGCTCCAGCTCCAAAGCCAAAACCAAAGAGGAGCACTAGGAACATCCCTGTTCAGGAGAAGAACAAGGCCCAGTGCCTTAAGATGCTGAAGGAGAAGATGATTCTGTTGTGTTCAGGCAGTTGAAGCCCAAAATTCCAGATTGCAATGATGATCATCCAGTTGCAGAGAACATGAAAATCAGGAAGGATTTTGGTTTAAGGCTATGGAGAGAGTCTGATCCATACGCCACCAGGAGAAGGACTGTTGTGGACTACAGGTTCCATACAAAGGAACATCAGGACTTCTATGAGACTATCTTACTTGACAAGAAGCCCATAGTGTGTGACATTAGATGGGCTGATTGGAAATTCATTGAGGAAAATGAGGATCACTTCCCTGGTCTATACCACAGCTTCAAGGCGTGTGGAGTCGATGAGTTTGTGGCTCAGAAGCTCACAAAGTGGAATGATGAGCTCATTATGCAGTTCTACTCCACGGCTCATTTCTACCCAGATGGAAGGAGTGTCTGGATGTCTGAAGGTACTAGGTACCAGTCAACGGTTGCTGAATGGGCAAAATTGATCAATGCTCCTGAGGAGAGTGAAG
>NW_024112676.1:0-55311 GCF_003073215.2 Triticum urartu | reverse complement strand
GACGGACACATCTTCACCATCACGAGAGTTGGGACAACACACACAAGCATATGGTCAGGTTATCTCTTTACCATCATTTGAGGGTAGATTTAATCCTGCTATTTATCTAGCTTGGGAGCTTGAAGTAGAACAAGTTTTTAGTCACCATGATTTTTCTGAACTTGAGAGAGTACGAGCTACCATTAGAGCATTTACTGGTTTTGCTTTTGTTTGGTGGAGTGTACATTGTAAGAAAAACATTGATAACCAACCCACAACTTGGAAAGTTTTGAAAGCTATAATGAGACAACAATTTTTAGCTCCTTACTATCGTCGTGAATTGCGTCGCAAATTGGAGCAATTAAAACAAGGCAGTAACACTGTTCATGCTTACTACCAAGAGTTCAAATCTTATATGCATCATTGTGACATAGAAGAATCTGAGGATGATACAATGAATAGATTTTTTGGTGGTTTGAACCATGATATTCAGGCAAGATTTCAGTATATTCCTCGTTGCATTACTGGTATGTATGTCCGTGCTTGTACCTTTGAGAGACAAATACAGGAGGATGCATTGGGTGACTACAACAACTACTATTCCAGTTCATGCTCACCACCGCCGGTTGGTTACTCCACTATTGCACCTACTAGAGCAGCCCCACCTCGGATTGTGAGCGCGATATCATCTCAAGAGTATGGTACATTGTCAACGTCCGTACCTACATCAGCTACATCTTTGCGAGGTAACAGTAAAGGTATTGATGATATAACTTCACATGAGAATGAAGCATGCCTAGTTAACTTGAATGCATCATGTGTTGAGTTACCTGTTGATTTGAGCACACCACCTATTCTAGAGACTCTTGTTACTGTCATGAATGCGTCATGTGATCAAACAACTGAAATATCAACAATTTTGAGTGCACCCATTGAATTAACTGTTGATGCAAAAGAACCAATGTTTAATCATTTTGATATGGCCTCTAATCTTGGTGATGATTCTGTGTCCAATGACTTATTGCATGTTTGCTTATTTAAGCATGTTGTAGCATGTAAATTTGATGCAAGTAAGGTTTATTCATCGAAGTTAGGATGGTTTAATGATGAACATTGCCAATCTTTTGAAGTGAATAAGAGCTTCACTTATATGTGCAACTGAGTTGCAATATTTTCATGCCTTCTACTTCTTGTGATAATTTTTTGGCTTTAGATTTTATGAACAATGAAAGTTACTCATGTATACATGTGACATATGTGCAAAAATCAAGTGAAGTTAAAATGGATGACATATACATATACAACATGTACACCTTGTCTCTTTTGTTAGCCACATTTCAGATTAAGCAATGCCGAGGACGGCTTTGTTTTCAAAAAGGGGAGGATGATGAGGACATGACTACCTTGGATACGACCAAAAATATTGCATACATGCATATTTGTCAGGTGATTTCTAATGCAAACTATTCAATACTCTATTTATGTTATCCAGAACAAAAATACTTCACACACTTTTGTGTTTTGTCTAATTGCAGGTGTATGGGACATTTGTACAATCCACATATGAAGATAAGGGAAAAGGAGATGTTTAGGTTGTGTTCAAAAAGTCCTCTCACGTCACTTTTGGGCCAAGAAAAGATAGAGTCCAAGTCTCTCACGTTCTGGATTCAGATTCGGACTGCACAGACATACCTGACTCAAAACGCCAACAACTTTTTCATACGGACTCCGAATTGGGTGATTCTTTTTTTGTTGGAAACTAGATTTCGTGCTCTTTCCATCCCAATTGGATTCACCTTCAAATTCGTCCGGAGCGTTGAGTTACGGACGAAACAATCTGACGTTGCAGCAGAATCCGAGTCAAACTACAAGCCCAAAGGTGTTGCATCACCTCCACTTGGGCCCATGAGCCTTGTACGACCTAGGGTTAGTTTTAGGCTGCCTTGGGACGTCCTCCCACCTCCTTGGCCGCCACCCTTGCTCCTATATAAGTAGATCCATCTAGTAGCTTTTTCTTTGGGGGATTTGTTTAGTTAAAAGTTAGCCATTGCAACTTCGTGTACTTCGTTTGTGTCCAACGACCAGACCAAGACCGCTTCCGGATCCCCACCATTATCAATACTTCATATATATTTGCAATATTCAGATTGCTTTATCATATTCTTGCTCGTTCTTCGATTGCTTGCAGGAATAGACCTTCGTGGTCAGGCTGACCGTGCTTCCAGCATTGTCAGTAACCTCAGGAGATTGGTTTAGCGATTGCTAAGGCGCAACGTCCTGCACGTTTGTAGTCGGATCGTCAAAGTCGTCTCCACCAAATCGATAGTTATCATCTCATCGAAAGATTGGGACACCCTCGCCTCTATCAAGTGGTATCAGTTTTCAGGTTGCTCGGTGAGAATTTCCAGTTTTCCTAGATTAGATTTATTTTCTTACCTATTGTCCAAGAAAAATCCAGAAAAAAGAGTTAGATCTATTCATCCTTTGTCCAAGCCAGTTTGAGCCTTTGCAATTTTCTTTTCATTGCTTGCATAGTTGAATTATCGGTTGCATCGTCGTGTCGAGTTGCTGGTCTTAGTGTCTAGGTCGTTTAGAGTTTCGAGTTCTGTTCACATTAGTCACGTCGCCGCTGCATCGTTATCCCTTCTGCTGTCCACCACCCATCCATCAATTTCCTCCACGTGCTACCCACTGTTCATTGTCATAATCATAATTGAGATCGTTCCCACCTTCGCTTGATCCAATCTACATCTTATCTAGTTTGTTTTGGAAAGAGGGAGAGAGAAAAAAAAGATAGAGAAAAAAACGAGAGAAAAAAAGTAAAAAAAAGTCAGAGAAAAAAAAAGAAAGGAAAAGAAAAAAAGTGTGAGAAAAAAAAGAGAGGAGAAAAAAAACAAAATTCGGATCTATCTAGACTCAATCTCGTAGTTGAATTCGGATTGGAATCTGTTTTGTGCATTGTTCAGTAAAACAGGCATAAATTCCTCATATGAAGTCTGTTTTGGCTCCGCGAGTACTCAAATGAAAGCTAGCGACGAGCCGCATCTAAATAGTTGCAGAAACTAGTTCAGTATTTGGCACCTCAACATCAGCTTCTAAATAGGTCTACTGCTATTGTGATCTTCACTTATATCTTGCTATCCAGAGCTACTTCATATCCTTTATTGATGCTAGTTGTGCTACAACGTGACCTCATTAGTGTTCTAGGCTCGCGTCTCTAGTTTGGTCTAGCCTAGGACCAGCACAGTACAGTCGTTGAGCGTTTATTCAACATTGCATCTCTGAATTGATTATTGCTAATCTTTTGCTACCATATATAGCCAACCCAGCTCCACATATTTCTACACCGTGTATATGTACGTTCCCCTGGCAATCGTTTTACACAATCTTCGGAGTTATTTGACACCGCTGGTTGCCTGTCACCACCTGCCGCATGGTAAGAACTTGTAAGATATTGATATTTGCTTTACTGTGAGCACTTTACAACCACATCCTAGTAGTTCATAGGAACATTATTCTCGAATTTTGGTTCTTGTTTCTACTAATCATGACAGGTTCCAGAGATAGAAGTTCTTGGATGACGGACACATCTTCACCATCACGAGAGTTGGGACAACACACACAAGCATATGGTCAGGTTATCTCTTTACCATCATTTGAGGGTAGATTTAATCCTGCTATTTATCTAGCTTGGGAGCTTGAAGTAGAACAAGTTTTTAGTCACCATGATTTTTCTGAACTTGAGAGAGTACGAGCTACCATTAGAGCATTTACTGGTTTTGCTTCTGTTTGGTGGAGTGTACATTGTAAGAAAAACATTGATAACCAACCCACAACTTGGAAAGTTTTGAAAGCTGTAATGAGACAACAATTTTTTTCTCCTTACTATCGTCGTGAATTGCGTTGCAAATTGGAGCAATTAAAACAAGGCAGTAACAATGTTCATGCTTACTACCAAGAGTTCAAATCTTATATGCATCATTGTGACATAGAAGAATCTGAGAATGATACAATGAATAGATTTTTTTGGTGGTTTGAACCATGATATTCAGGCAAGATTTCAGTATATTCCTCGTTGCATTACTGGTATGTATGTCCGTGCTTGTACCTTTGAGAGACAGATACAGGAGGATGCATTAGGTGACTACAACAACTACTATTCCAGTTCATGCTCACCACCGCCGGTGGGTTCCTCCATCATTGCACCTCGGATTATGAGCGCGGCATCATCTCAAGGGTATGGTACATTGTCAACGTCCGTACCTACATCAGCTGCATCTTTGCCACAAGGTAACAGTAAAGATATTGATGATATAACTTCACATGAGAAAGATGCATGCCTAGTTAACTTGAATGCGTCATGTATTGAGTTACCTGTTGATTTGAGCACACCACCTATTTTAGAGAGTGATCAAACAACTGAAATATCAACAATTTTGAGTGCACCCATTGAATTAACTGTTGATGCAAAAGAACTAATGTTTAATCATTTTGATATGGCCTCCAATCTTGGTGATGATTCTGTGTCCATGACTTATTGCATGTTTGCTTATTTAAGCATGTTGTAGCATGTAAATTTGATGCAAGTAAGGTTTATTCACCAAAGTTGGGATGGTTTAAGGATGAACATTGCGAATCTTTTGAAATGAATAAGAGCTTCACTTATATGTGCAAACTGAGTTCTAATATTTTCATGCCTTCTACTTCTTGTGATAATTTTTTGGCTTTAGTTTTTATGAACTATGAAAGTTACTCATGTATACATGTGTCATACGTGCAAAAATCAAGGGAAGTTAAACTGGATGACATATACATATACAACATGTACACCTTGTCTCTTTTGTTAGCCACATTTCAGATTAAGCAACGCCGAGGACGGCTTTGTTTTCAAAAAGGGGAGGATGATGAGGACATGAATACCTTGGATACGACCAAAAATATTGCATACATGCATATTTGTCAGGTGATTTCTAATGCAAACTATTCAATAATCTATTTATGTTATCCAGAACAAAAATACTTCACACACTTTTGTGTTTTGTCTAATTGCAGGTGTATGGGACATTTGTACAATCCACATATGAAGATAAGGGAAAAGGAGAAGTTTAGGTTGTGTTCAAAAAGTCCTCTCACGTCACTTTTGAGCCAAGAGAAGATAGAGTCCAAGTCTCTCACGTTCTGGATTCAGATTCGGACTGCACAGACATACCTGACTCAAAACGCCAACAACTTTTTCATACGGACTCCGAATTGGGTGATTCTTTTTTTGTTGGAAACTAGATTTCGTGCTCTTTCCAACCCAATTGGATTCACCTTCAAATTCATCCGGAGCGTTGAGTTACGGACGAAACAATCTGACGTTGCAGCAGAATCCGAGTCAAAACTACAAGCCCAAAGGTGTTGCATCACCTCCACTTGGGCCCATGAGCCTTGTACGACCTAGGGTTAGTTTTAGGCTGCCTTGGGACGTCCTCCCACCTCCTTGGCCGCCACCCCTTGCTCCTATATAAGTAGATCCATCTAGTAGCTTTTTCCTTGGGATTTGTTTAGTTAAAAGTTAGCCATTGCAACTTCGTGTACTTCGTTTGTGTCCAACGACCAGACCAAGACCGCTTACGGATCCCCACCATTATCAATACCTCATATATATTTGCAATATTCAGATTGCTTTATCATATTCTTGCTCGTTCTTCGATTGCTTGCAGGAATAGACCTTCGTGGTCAGGCTGACCGTGCTTCCGGCATCGTCAGTAACCTCAGGAGATTGGTTTAGCGATTGCTAAGGCGCAACGTCGTGCACGTTTGTAGTCGGATCGTCAAAGTCGTCTCCACCAAATCGATAGTTATCATCTCATCGAAAGATCGGGACACCTTCCTCTATCACAAGACGTGCCACCGGGATTACCACCTATTCGAGGGATTGAGCATCAAATTGACTTAATTCCCGGTGCTTCGCTACCCAACCGTGCACCATACCGTACCAATCCAGAGGAGACGAAGGAGATTATGCGTCAAGTACAAGAACTGCTCGACAAAGGTTATATACGCGAATCCCTTAGTCCTTGTGCTGTTCCTATCATTTTAGTGCCGAAAAAGGATGGTACGTCGCGTATGTGCGTTGATTGTAGAGGCATTAATAATATTACTATTCGTTATCGTCATCCTATTCCTAGGCTAGATGATATGCTTGATGAATTGAGTGGCTCTACAATATTCTCCAAAGTTGATTTGCGTAGTGGATACCATCAAATTCGTATGAAATTGGGAGATGAATGGAAAACAGCATTTAAAACTAAGTTTGGATTATATGAGTGGTTAGTCATGCCTTTTGGGTTAACTAATGCACCTAGTACTTTCATGAGGTTAATGAACGAAGTTTTACGTGCTTTCATTGGACGATTTGTGGTAGTTTACTTTGATGACATATTGATTTATAGCAAATCTTTGGAGGAACATTTGGAACATTTACGTGTGTTTTTATTGCTCTACGTGATGCACGTTTGTTTGGAAACCTTGGAAAGTGCACCTTTTGCACCGACCGAGTATCTTTTCTTGGCTATGTTGTTACTCCACAGGGAATTGAAGTTGATAAAGCCAAGATTGAAGCTATTGAGAGTTGGCCGCAGCCCAAAACGGTCACACAAGTGAGGAGTTTCCTTGGCCTCGCTGGTTTCTATAGGCGTTTTGTGAGAGATTTCAGCACCATTGCTGCACCTCTCAACGAGCTTACAAAGAAGGAGTGCCTTTTGTTTGGGGTACCGCACAGGAAGAAGCCTTCACGGTATTGAAAGATAAGTTGACACATGCTCCTTTACTCCAACTTCCTAATTTCAATAAGACTTTTGAGCTTGAATGTGATGCTAGTGGAATTGGATTAGGAGGTGTGTTATTACAAGATGGAAAACCTGTTGCATACTTTTCTGAAAAATTGAGTGGGCCTAGTCTGAACTATTCTACTTATGATAAAGAATTATATGCTCTTGTTCGGACCTTAGAAACATGGCAACATTATTTATGGCCCAAGGAATTTGTTATACATTCTGATCATGAATCTTTGAAACACATTAAAAGTCAAGCAAAACTGAACCGTAGACATGCTAAATGGGTTGAATTCATTGAGACTTTCCCTTATGTCATTAAACACAAGAAGGGTAAAGAAAATGTTATTGCTGATGCCTTGTCTCGTCGTTATACTATGCTTTCACAACTTGACTTTAAAATATTTGGTTTGGAGACCATCAAAGATCAATATGTTCATGATGCTGAATTTAAAGATGTATTGCAGAATTGTAAGGAAGGGAGAACTTGGAACAAGTTCGTTCTTAACGATGGATTTGTGTTTCGTGCTAACAAGCTATGCATTCCAGCTAGCTCCGTTCGTCTTTTGTTGTTGCAGGAGGCGCATGGAGGAGGATTAATGGGACACTTTGGCGTCAAGAAGACGGAGGATATACTTGCTACACATTTCTTTTGGCCAAAGATGAGACGGGATGTTGAGCGTTTTGTTGCTCGCTGCACTACATGTCAAAGAGCTAAGTCACGACTCAATCCTCATGGTTTATATATGCCTTTGCCTGTACCTAGTGTTCCTTGGGAGGATATATCTATGGACTTTGTTTTAGGTTTACCTCGAACAAAGAAGGGGAGGGATAGCATATTTGTTGTCGTGGATAGGTTCTTCGAAAATGGCACACTTTATACCATGTCATAAAAGCGATGATGCTGTTAATGTTGCTGATTTGTTCTTTCGTGAAATTATTCGCTTACATGGTGTGCCAAATACTATTGTTTCAGATCGTGATACTAAATTTCTTAGCCACTTTTGGAGATGTTTATGGGCTAAGTTGGGGACTAAGCTGCTTTTTAGTACTACTTGTCACCCCCAAACTGATGGACAAACTGAAGTAGTCAATAGAACTTTGTCTACTATGCTTAGGGCTGTTTTGAAGAATAACAAGAAAATGTGGGAAGAATGCTTGCCTCATATTGAATTTGCTTATAATCGTTCATTGCATTCTACTACTAAGATGTGCCCTTTTGAAATTGTGTATGGTTTCCTACCTCGTGCACCTATTGATTTGTTGCCTCTTCCATCTTCGGAGAAGGTTAATTTTGATGCTAAAGAACGTTCTGAATTGATTTTAAAAATGCATGAGTTAACTAAGGAAAACATTGAGCGTATGAATGCTAAATATAAACTTGCTGGAGATAAGGGTAGAAAACATGTTGTGTTTGCACCTGGAGATCTTGTTTGGTTACATTTGCGTAAGGATAGATTTCCTAATCTGCGCAAATCAAAGCTAATGCCACGTGCTGATGGTCCTTTTAAGGTTTTAGAGAAAATAAATGATAATGCATATAAACTTGAGCTACCTGCAGATTTTGGGGTTAGTCCCACTTTTAATATTGCAGATTTGAAGCCTTATTTGGGTGAGGAAGATGAGCTTCCGTCGAGGACGACTTCATTTCAAGAAGGGGAGGATGATGAGGACATCAATACCATTGTTACACCCACAGCCCCTACTGTTACATATACTGGACCAATTACTAGAGCTCGCGCACGCCAATTAAATTACCAGGTACTTTCGTTTCTTGGTAATGATTCTAATGTTCATGAGATTATGATGCTGCCTAAATTGGATACATTTGTTTTGCTTTCAAATGAAGGGCCTAGCTTGGAGAAGGATGAACATTGGAGCAAGAACACGCATGAAGTTGATGGCATGCGCAAGGGGATCAAGAACGGAGTTACAAGTGATGATTTCAGGACTTTGAAGCCGCCATAAGGAGTGCATGAAGCCATGGACGAAATATACAAGATGCCACTTCATAATATTCGTCCATAGGCTATTCTAGGTGCTGCGTCACCTTATTAATGGGCCAGGCCCATGTAATTTCGAAATACTTAAGTATAGGCTATTTTTAGAGTCCGTATGTGTGGGGAAACAAGAGTTAGGGTTGGTTTCGGACCCCACCCTCAAGGGCCACGAAATTCCCCTCTCTTCCTCCATATATACAGCCCTTAGGGCGTCGTTTAGACTTCGGGTTTTGTTTAGATTAAAAGTTCGCCATAGCTGCAACCAATGGCTATGTGTTTGATCTCTCTTTCTCTCTCGTGTTCTTGAGGTGGTACGATCTTGATGTATCGCGAGCTTTGCTATTATAGTTGGATCTTATGATGTTTCTCCCCCTCTACTAATAGAGGCTAAGGTGTCCTGATGTTTCGATGAGATGGTGGCTATCGTTTTCTGTGGGAGTCGACCTTGACGATCCGACTACGAACGTGCGAGAGGTCGCGCCTTAGCAATCGCTAAACCAACTTCCGAGGGGTTATTGACCACGCCGGAGCACGATCAACCTGACCACGAGGGCCTGTTTCCTGCGAGCAAACGAAGAACAAGCAAGAAACTGAGATTGCAATCTGGATATTGCGAATATAAGATGAAAGCTTTATTGATCAAGGTGGGGTTCTGTGACGTCTTGGTCTGGTCGTTGGACACAAACGAAGTACGCGAAGTTGCAGCTATGGCGAACTTTTAATCTAAACAAAACACCAAGATCGTTGGACACAAACGAAGTACGCGAAGTTGCAGCTATGGCGAACTTTTAATCTAAACAAAACCCGAAGTCTAAACGATGCTCAAAGGGCTGTATATATGGAGGAAGAGGGGGGAATGTTGTGGCCCTTGAGGGTGGGGTCCGAAACCAACCCTAACTCTTGTTTCCCCACACATACGGACTCTAAAAATAGCCTATACTTAAGTATTTCGAAATTACATGGGCCTGGCCCATTAATAAGGTGATGCAGCACCTAGAATAGCCTATGGACGAATATTATGAAGTGGCATCTTGTATATTTCGTCCAAGGCTTCATGCACTCCTTATGGCGGCTTCAAAGTCCTGAAATCATCACTTGTAACTCCGTTCTTCATCCCCTTGCGCATGCCATCAGCTCCATGCGTGTTCTTGCTCCAGTGTTCATCCTTCTCCAAGCTAGGCCCTTCATTTGTAAGCAAAACAAATGTATCCAATTTAGGCAGCATCATAATCTCATGAACATTAGAATCATTACCAAGAAACGAAAGTACCTGGTAATTTAATTGGCGTGCGCGAGCTCTAGTAATTGGTCCAGTATATGTAACAGTAGGGGCTGTGGGTGTAACAATGGTATTGATGTCCTCATCATCCTCCCCTTCTTGAAATGAAGTCGTCCTCGATGGAAGCGCATCTTCCTCACCCAAATAAGGCTTCAAATCTGCAATGTTAAAAGTGGGACTAACCCCAAAATCTACAGGTAGCTCAAGATTATATGCATTATCATTTATTTTCTCTAACACCTTAAAAGGACCATCAGCACGTGGCATTAGCTTTGATTTGCACAGATTAGGAAATCTATCTTTACGCAAATGTAACCAAACAAGATCTCCAGGCGCAAACACAACATGGTTTTTACCCTTATCTCCAGCAAGTTTATATTTAGCATTCATATGCTCAATGTTTTCCTTAGTTAACTCATGCATTTTTAAAATCAATTCAGAGCGTTCTTTAGCATCAAAATTAACCTTCTCTGAAGATGGAAGAGGCAACAAATCAATAGGTGCACGAGGTAGGAAACCATACACAATTTCAAAAGGGCACATCTTAGTAGTAGAATGCAATGAATGATTATAAGCAAATTCAATATGAGGCAAGCATTCTTCCCACATTTTCTTGTTATTCTTCAAAACAGCCCTAAGCATAGTAGACAAAGTTCTATTGACTACTTCAGTTTGTCCATCAGTTTGGGGGTGACAAGTAGTACTAAAAAGCAGCTTAGTCCCCAACTTAGCCCATAAACATCTCCAAAAGTGGCTAAGAAATTTAGTATCATGATCTGAAACAATAGTATTTGGCACACCACGTAAGCGAATAATTTCACGAAAGAACAAATCAGCAACATTAACAGCATCATCGCTTTTATGACATGGTATAAAGTGTGCCATTTTCGAGAACCTATCCACGACAACAAATATGCTATCCCTCCCCTTCTTTGTTCGAGGTAAACCTAAAACAAAGTCCATAGATATATCCTCCCAAGGAACACTAGGTACAGGCAAAGGCATATATAAACCATGAGGATTGAGTCGTGACTTAGCTCTTTGACATGTAGTGCAGCAAGCAACAAAACGCTCAACATCCCGTCTCATCTTTGGCCAAAAGAAATGTGTAGCAAGTATATCCGAACAAGAGCATATAATGTTGCCATGTTTCTAAGGTCCGAACAAGAGCATATAATTCTTTATCATAAGTAGAATAGTTCAGACTAGGCCCACTCAATTTTTCAGAAAAGTATGCAACAGATTTTCCATCTTGTAATAACACACCTCCTAATCCAATTCCACTAGCATCACATTCAAGCTCAAAAGTCTTATTGAAATTAGGAAGTTGGAGTAAAGGAGCATGTGTCAACTTATCTTTCAATACCGTGAAGGCTTCTTCCTGTGCGGTACCCCAAACAAAAGGTACATCCTTCTTTGTAAGCTCGTTGAGAGGTGCAGCAATGGTGCTGAAATCTCTCACAAAACGCCTATAAAAACCAGCGAGGCCAAGGAAACTCCTCACTTGTGTGACCGTTTTGGGCTGCGGCCAACTCTCAATAGCTTCAATCTTGGCTTTATCCAACTTCAATTCCCTGTGGAGTAACAACATAGCCAAGAAAAGATACTCGGTCGGTGCAAAAGGTGCACTTTCCAAGGTTACCAAACAAACGTGCATCACGTAGAGCAATAAAAACAGCACGTAAATGTTCCAAATGTTCCTCCAAAGATTTGCTATAAATCAATATGTCATCAAAGTAAACTACCACAAATCGTCCAATGAAAGCACGTAAAACTTCGTTCATTAACCTCATGAAAGTACTAGGTGCATTAGTTAACCCAAAAGGCATGACTAACCACTCATATAATCCAAACTTAGTTTTAAATGCTGTTTTCCATTCATCTCCCAATTTCATACGAATTTGATGGTAACCACTACGCAAATCAACTTTGGAGAATATTGTAGAGCCACTCAATTCATCAAGCATATCATCTAGCCTAGGAATAGGATGACGATAACGAATAGTAATATTATTAATGCCTCTACAATCAACGCACATACGCGACGTACCATCCTTTTTCGGCACTAAAATGATAGGAACAGCACAAGGACTAAGGGATTCGCGTATATAACCTTTGTCGAGCAGTTCTTGTACTTGACGCATAATCTCCTTCGTCTCCTCTGGATTGGTACGGTATGGTGCCCGGTTGGGTAATGATGCACCGGGAATTAAGTCAATTTGATGCTCAATCCCGCGAATAGGTGGTAATCCCGGTGGCACGTCTTGTGGAAAGACGTCGGCGAACTCCTGCAAAATGTTAGTGACAGCAGGAGGCAAAGAGGAAGGCACGTCCTCGAATGAAAATAATGCCTCTTTGCACACAAAAGCATAGCAAACAGATTTGCTAAAATCTAGATCATCAATATCAGATTTGGTGGCAAGTAAACATGCACTTTTCAATTTAATTTCAGAAGCAACACTAGATTGTTTATTATTATTAGGCTGCATTTGTTGCTCAAATTCTTTTGCCACAATCTGATTTTCACTCTTAGTTTTCTCCTGTTTTGCTTTATTAGCTCTATTAATATCATCTTTCAAAATGGAATCAGGAGTCATAGGAAGCAAAGTAATATTTTTATCCTTATGAACAAGAGTATACTGATTGTTTCTACCATGGTGAATAGAATTTTTATCAAATTGCCATGGTCTACCAAGTAATAAGGAACATGCTTGCATCGGTACCACATCACAATCAACATAATCAGCATATGTAGAGATACTAAAATGCACACGAACAGTACGTGTTACCTTAACCTTGCCGCTGTTGTTGAACCATTGGATGTAGTAAGGATGTGGATGTGGTCTTGTGGTGAGAGATAGCTTCTCCACCATCTCGATGCTAGCCAAGTTGTTGCAACTCCCTCCATCTATGATCACGCGAACAGAACGTTCCTTCACAACTCCCTTTGTATGGAACAAATTATGCCTCTGATTTTGCTCAGCTTGTGTAACCTGCACACTCAAAACACGTTGAGCAACTAAACATTCATACCTGTCAGCATCTTCAGGAGCCATGTATTGCGTCTCATGATCAGAATCGTCTCCACCGTGTTCGTCACGTGTAATAAGAGCCAAAGTCTCCTCATCATAGTCACTAGCGGACTCATACCCACCATCCTCAGTAACAATCATCACACGCTTAGATGGGCATTCTCTCGCATAATGACCTCCACCCTTGCAACGTCGACAAATAATATCATGTGTTTGCCCTGTTGATGCCATGGATGAAGAAGAGCTCTTTGCAGGCCCAGAAGGTGTGCTCTTGGCAGATGGTGGTGATTGTGCCTGCTTTATTGTATCACGGTTGGAGGTGGCAGCGACGGAGGCGCCGGTGAAGCAGAACGTGTGGAAGTAGATGATGCACGTGGTGTCCATGAAGAAGTCGACCTGCAGAAAAGTTAGTCCGCGCCAATGCCTGTCGATCCTGCACTTCACGTTCAGCTTTACAAGCAAGATGGAATAAACGAGTGATATTAGTATACTCCTTATACTCTAGAATGGTCTGAATCTCTCTATTTAATCCACCCATAAAACGTGCAAGCATAGCTTCATTCTCCTCAACAATACCACATCTAATCATGCCAGTTTGTAATTCCTGATAATATTCTTCTACAGAATTTTTTCCCTGTCTTAAGCGCTGCAATTTTTGAAGTAATTCACGTTGATAATATGGTGGAACCCAACGAGTACGCATAGCAGTTTTCAAAGCAGCCCAAGTAGCAGGAATGGGATATAATCTACAATGCTCAGACCACCAAACACATGCAAAACTAGTGAATGCACAAACAGCAGCAGGAACACGTCTCTCCTCGGGATATTGTAAACATGTAAATCGTTGTTCAGTTTCTAACTCCCAAGTAAGATATATATCAGGAACATATCTACCCTCAAATGGTGGAATATTCAATTTTAGTTTAGGGAGATGGTCATGATCTCGTACCTGAGGGTGAGCCCTACCATTGCCATTATTTGCATGTGGACGACCTGATGGGTTGCTGTGCTGGTGGTGGCACGTAGTTCTGATTCTGATTTTGATCAACCTCATCCTCATAATCTCCCACATAATCATCCTCCTCCACATCAGCAGTAGGAGCCACAGAAGTATCAACAGTAGCACCAGTAGTTTGGCCCGACTGAAGAGGGACACGGCTCGCTCGGCGGAGGGCTGTTTCCCGACATGGAGGTAGTCGGTGTTGTTGCTGTTGTTGCAGAGGTGCGGCAGGAGCAGCCGGTGGTGGTGGTGGAAAACGCGAAAGCAATTCAGCAAACTAGTTATCGAGCTTTGTTTCAAACGTCTTCTCCATGCCATCTATCTTCTCCATGGCCTCTTCAAATCTGTTTATCACATCTTGCACCTGTCCATTCATCATTTGCTGAAACGTATCATGAAGCTCCTTGTTCGTCAAGTTCTCCCAGTCAGTCTCGTCGGCTTGTGATCCTGGCATGGTTAGCAGCAATAGAAACACACAAGAATATGATCCTACAGACTACTAACAAGTGGTGGTGGTGGCGGGTGTCACAAATCCGTCAAGCAAATCTCAAATTCTTACCAGTTCTTACCCAGCAGCAGGCGGTGATCAGCAACCGCTGTAGTCAAAACTCTCAAAAGCTTGGATAGAGCGATTGCCAGGGAGAGTCAAACGCACGACGTAGATGTATGTGGAGCTGGGAAGGCTTATAGTATGGTAGCAAAAAGGGTCAGCAATAATCAATTCAGAGATGCAAAGTTGAATAAACGCTCAACGACGGTACTGTGCTGGTCCTAGGCTAGACCGTGCTAGAGGCGCGAGCCTAGAACACTAACAAAATCACGGCGCTGCACGTAAATAAGGGAAAAGCACACTCTGGAACTCTCTTTTTTTTGCTCTTTTTTTTTGCGCTCCTTTTTTTTGCGCTCCTCTTTTTTTTTGCGAAAAATCACTATAATGGCGAGTGTCTCAAAACTCTTCCCTCGTCAAACTGATAGGATGGGCACGAATTTTTTTTTTCACTTTTTTTCGGAAATCAGGGCAGCGACGACGAAAAAGTGCGACAAAAAATCACTATGATGGCACGTGGCTCAAAAGACTCAGAAAAGCCTAAAAATAGGATAGGGAAAAAAAATTTGCCCATGAAAATTTTGGCCTAAAAACTGCCCGGGGGTCTCCAGACTTTTTTTTTCGAGACCTACGCAGGCAAGGAAACACGAATCGGAATTTAGATTGATCTCAAGAACAAAGCTAATATGAGAAGAACTCGGATTGGTGGTGGATATATGGTTGTGGTATATGGCAGCGGTGGTGGTATATGGTAGCGGTGGTGGTATATGGATACAGATTGGTGGTGGTATATGGATATGGATGGGCGATGATGATGGTGCGGTGGCGTGACAACTTATGACCAGAACTCGAAACTCTAAAAGACTAGACTCTAAGACCAGCAACTTGACACGACGATGCAACCGCAAATTCAACAAAGCAAAAACCCTAAAAAGATTATGCAAAAGGCTCAGATTGGTTCGGATATGATGAACTAACCCTAATTTTTTTTTGTGGCTTTTTCGTGGACTGTAGGTATGAAGAACAGACTCGATCTAATCTATGAAAAACTGTAAAATCTCACCGAGCAACCTGGAAATCTGATACCACTTGATAGAGGCTAAGGTGTCCCGATGTTTCGATGAGATGGTGGCTATCGTTTTCTGTGGGAGTCGACCTTGACGATCCGACTACGAACGTGCGAGACGTCGCGCCTTAGCAATCGCTAAACCAACTTCCGAGGGTTATTGACCACGCCGGAGCACGATCAACCTGACCAGGAGGGTCTGTTTCCTGCGAACAAACGAAGAACAAGCAAGAAACTGAGATTGCAATCGGGATATTGCGAATATAAGATGAAAGCTTTATTGATCAAGGTGGGGTTCTGTGACGTCTTGGTCTGGTCGTTGGACACAAACGAAGTACGCGAAGTTGCAGCTATGGCGAACTTTTAATCTAAACAAAACCCAAAGTCTAAACGATGCCCTAAGGGCTGTATATATGGAGGAAGAGGGGGAATTTCGTGGCCCTTGAGGGTGGGGTCCGAAACCAACCCTAACTCTTGTTTCCCCACACATACGGACTCTAAAAATAGCCTATACTTAAGTATTTCGAAATTACATGGGCCTGGCCCATTAATAAGGTGACGCAGCACCTAGAATAGCCTATGGACGAATATTATGAAGTGGCATCTTGTATATTTCGTCCAAGGCTTCATGCACTCCTTATGGTGGCTTCAAAGTCCTGAAATCATCACTTGTAACTCCGTTCTTGATCCCCTTGCGCATGCCATCAGCTCCATGCGTGTTCTTGCTCCAATGTTCATCCTTCTCCAAGCTAGGCCCTTCATTTGTTAGCAAAACAAATGTATCCAATTTAGGCAGCATCATAATCTCATGAACATTAGAATCATTACCAAGAAACGAAAGTACCTGGTAATTTAATTGGCGTGCGTGAGCTCTAGTAGTTGGTCCAGTATATGTAACAGTAGGGGCTGTGGGTGTAACAATGGTATTGATGTCCTCATCATCTACTCTCTTGTGATGAATTGAGTTTTCCCTTTGAAGTTATCTTATCGGATTGAGTCTTTAAGGATTTGAGAACACTTGATGTATGTCTTGCATGTGCTTATCTGTGGTGACAATGGGATATCACGTGATCCACTTGATGTATGTTTTGGTGATCAACTTGCGAGTTCCGTGACCTCGTGAAGTTATGCATAGGGGTTGGCACACGTTTTCGTCTTGACTCTCCGGTAGAAACTTTGGGGCACTCTTTGAAGTTCTTTGTGTTGGTTGAATAGATGAATCTGAGATTGTGTGATGCATATCGTATAATCATACCCACAGATACTTGAGGTGACATTGGAGTATCTAGGTGACATTAGAGTTTTGGTTGATTTGTGTCTTAAGGTGTTATTCTAGTACGAACTCTATGATAGATTGAACGGAAAGAATAGCTTCGTGTTATTTTACTACGGACTCTTGAATAGATCGATCAGAAAGAATAACTTTGAGGTGGTTTCGTACCCTACAATCATCTCTTCATTTGTTCTCCGCTATTAGCGACTTTGGAGTGACTCTTTGTTGCATGTTGAGGGATAGTTATATGATCCAATTATGTTGGAACTTGCACTAGTGAAAGTATGAACCCTAGGCCTTGTTTCAACGCATTGCAATACCATTTGTGCTCACTTTTATCATTAGTTACCTTGCTGTTTTTATATTTTCAGATTACAAAAACCTATATCTACCATCCAGATTGCACTTGTATCACCATCTCTTCGCCGAACTAGTGCACCTATACAATTTACCATTGTATTGGGTGTGTTGGGGATACAAGAGACTCTTTGCTATTTGGTTGCAGGGTTGCTTGAGAGAGACCATCTTCATCCTAAGCCTCTCACGGATTGATAAACCTTAGGTCATCCACTTGAGGGAAATTTGCTACTGTCCTACAAACCTCTGCACTTGGGGGCCCAACAACGTCTACAAGAAGAAGGTTGTGTAGTAGACATCAAGCTCTTTTCTGGCGCCGTTGCCGGGGAGGTTAGCGCTTGAAGGTATATCTTTAGATCTTGCAACCGAATCTTTTAGTTTTTTGTTTTAGTTTATAAAAGAAAATTACAAAAAAATGGAATTGAGTTTGCCTCATACACTTCATCTTTTTAATATCTTTCATGAGAATGATGGAAAGGGAAATTGTGCTCAAGCGCTAGAAGAAGAAGTCTATAAAATGTTTGGCACTAAATCTTTGAATGACGAGCATGATTGCAATGTTGTTAGTATGAACTCCTTGAATATCCATAGTACTAATGATGATTGCACTAGTTATGATGAAAATGTCTCTTATAAGCATGTCAACTTTTGTGGAATATATAGAGCCTGCAAGTACACACCAAATAGGGAAGATAGATTTTGCAAGAGGCATAAGTATTTGGAAACTAAATGGTTGCAAGAAAGGCTAGATGTTTGTGCTGAAAATTTAAAATTTCTTCACCATACTAGTGAACTTTGCAATGAAAATGGTCATTTAAATCTCAAATGCAAATTGTTTCATGATCGTATCGTGTCTAAAAATTGTGATGGTTTGATTTCCCTTGCACATCATAATGAACTTAGTTTGCTCTTGGGTTATGAAGTAATGAAATGTATAACTAAGCATATTCTAGAATATAACCTTGAGAAATTCCTCGATATTGATCTAGAAGAAATTTTTATGTATGTGCGGTGAATTGCGTTGAAAATCCTTATATTGCCAATTACATAAAGAAAAGAAAACAAATAGAAGATGAAGAGAATACTAATGAAAGGGAAGAGACTTCCCAATATCCTCCTATTATTTCTTATGATGAATCAGGTAATGAGGAGGAGCCTCCTATTCAACCAATCTCATTAATAAGGAGCTCCAAAACGAGGATTGAACCCACACATAATGTGAAGAAGAAAAAGAAAAGTCGGAGAAGCAAAGGTAAAAATGTATCCCTCCCAAATGATGTTGCTCCTATTACTCATTGTGATGATGATAATTGCTATACTATTGGTGCTATCCATACTTTTAATGATGAGTGATTATGCTTATGATATGAAAGGCCCAAGCTTGGGGATGCTATGTTTGATGAGAATGACAAGTTTGAAAATATATTTGCTGCAATTAACGTTTGTCCCAAGCTTGCGGATGCTATGTTTAATAAGATGATATTTTTAGTCTCCCAAGTTTTGATATGCAAATTTATTATAATGATAGCATGCCTCCTACTTATGATGATTATATTGATGAAAGTGGGTTTGGAAGAGTGTTAACTTTAGGAAGTAATGATCCCGCTATTTTGGAGGATGTTGAATCTCATTGTGATAATTATGAAAGTGGATTTGGAGAGGTTATGAATTTATTTAGTAATGATTCCACTATCTTGGAAGAGGTTTCAATTGTTTATGATGAGAACAAAGTTGCTACTTATGATGATTATCGCGATGATACTTATGGTATAAAAAGTAGTGATGATTATATTTATAGAACTTGTCATGATTATGATTACCCTTTTTCTGAACATTACTCCTTTAATGTGGAAACAATTTATAGTATTCGAGTCTCTTATGATACTCCCACTATTCCGAACGAGAAGAATTTTGCTTATGTGGAGAGTAATAAAATTTCTATGCTTGTAGATCATGAAAAGAATGCTTTATGTGATAGTTAAATTGTTGAATTCATTCATGATGCTACTGAAAATCATTATGAGGGAGGAACATATGCTTGTAGGAATTGCAATAATATCAAGTTTCCTCTCTATGTGCTTAAAGTTTTAAAGTTATGCTTGTTTTGCCTTCCTATGCTAGTTGATTATTGTTCCCATAAATTGTTTGCTCACAAAATCCCTATGCAAAGTAAGTGGGTTAGACTTAAATGTGCTAGTCATATTCTTCATGATGCTCTCTTTATGCTTCAATTCTTATCTTTTATGTGAGCATCATTGAAATCATCATGCCTAGCTAGGGGCGTTAAACGATAGCGCTTGTTGGGAGGCAACCCAACTTTTTTTTGTTCTTTGCTTTTTGCTCCTGTTTGGTAATAAATAATTCATCTAGACTCTGTTTAGATGTGGTTTTAAGCTTTTAATTAGTGTTTGTACCAAGTAGAACCTTTGGGAAGACTTGGGGAAAGTCTTTGCGATCTTGCTGTAAAAAAACAGAAACTTTAGCGCTCACGAGATTTGCTGCCATTTTTTAATGGAGAGTGATATTTAGTCAATTATTTTTGCAGATGATTAATAGAAAAATTCCTCAGGTCCACCAATTTATTTGAGAATTTTATGAGTTCCAGAAGTATACGTTTGATACAGATTACTACAGACTGTTCTGTTTTTGACAGATTCTGTTTTCTATGTGTTGTTTGCTTTTTTTTAATGAATCTATGAGTAGTATCGGAGGGTATGAACCATATAGAAGTTGGAATACAGTAGATATTACACCAATATAAATAAAAGAATGAGTTCACAACAGTACCTAAGTGGTGATTTATTTTCTTATACTAACAGAGCTTACGAGTTTTCTGTTAAGTTTTGTGTTGTGAAGTTTTCAAGTTTTGGGCAAAGATTCGATGGACAATGGAATAAGGAGTGGCAAGAGCCTAATATTGGGGATGCCCAAGGCACCCCAAGGTAATATTCAAGGAAAACCAAGAGCCTAAGCTTGGGGATGCCCCAGAAGGCATCCCCTCTTTCGTCTTCGTTCATCGGTAACTTTACTTGGAGCTATATTTTTATTCGCCACATGATATGTGTTTTTCTTGGAGCGTCATTTTATTTTATTTTGTTTTGCTTGCTGTTTGAATAAAATACCAAGATCTGAAATTCTTAAATGTTAGAGAGTCTTCACATAGTTGCGTAATTATTCGACTACTCATTGAACTTCACTTATATCTTTTGGAGTAGTTTGTCATTTGCTCTAGTGCTTCACTTATATCTTTTTAGAGCACAGCGGTGGTTTTATTTTGAAGAAATTGTTGAACTATCATGCTTCACTTATATTATTTTGAGAGTCTTTTAGAACAGAATGGTTATTTGCTTTGGTTATGAATTTAGTCCTAATATGATAGGCATCCAAGAGGGATATAATAAAAACTTCCATATAAAGTGCATTGAATACTATGAGAAGTTTGATACTTCATGATTGTTCTGAGATATGAAGATGGTGATATTAGAGTCATGATAGTTGAGTAGTTGTGAATTTGAGAGATACTTGTGTTAAATTTTGTGATTCCCGTAGCATGCACGTATGGTGAACCGTTATGTGATGAAGTCGGAGCATGATTTATTTATTGATTGTCTTCCTTATGAGTGGCGGTCGAGGACGAGCGATGGTCTTTCCCTACCAATCTATTATTGGAAATATGCCCTAGAGGCAATAATAAAATGGTTATTATTATATTTCTTTGTTCATGATAATTGTCTATTGTTCATGCTATAATTGTGTTATCTGGAAATCATAATACATGTGTGAATACATAGACCACAACACGTCCCTAGTGAGCCTCTAGTTGACTAGCTCGTTGATCAAAAGATAGTCATGGTTTCCTGACTATGGGCATTGGATGTCATTGATAACGGGATCACATCATTAGGAGAATGATGTGATGGACAAGACCCAATCCTAAGCATAGCTCAAAGATTGTGTAGTTCGTTTGCTGTAGCTTTTCCGAATGTCAAGTATCATTTCCTTAGACCATGAGATTGTGCAACTCCCGGATATCGTAGGAGTACTTTGGGTGTGCCAAACGTCACAAGGTAACTGGGTGACGATAAAGGTACACTACAAGTATCTCCGAAAGTGTCTATTGGGTTGGCACGAATCGAGACTGGGATTTGTCACTCCGTATGACGGAGAGGTATCTCTGGGCCCACTCGGTAATGCATCATCATAATGAGCTCAATGTGACCAAGTGGTTGATCACGGGATCATGCATTACGACACGAGTAAAGTGACTTGCCGGTAACGAGATTGAACGAGGTATTGGGATACCGACGATCGAGTCTCGGGCAAGTAACGTACCGATTGACAAAGGGAATTGTATATGGATTGATTGAATCCTCGACATCGTGGTTCATCCGATGAGATCATCGTGGAGCATGTGGGAGCCAACATGGGTATCCAGATCCCGCTGTTGGTTATTGACCGGAGAGGCGTCTAGGTCATGTCTGCATGTCTCCCGAACCCGTAGGGTCTACACACTTAAGGTTCGGTGACGCTAGGGTTGTAGAGATATTAGTATGCAGTAACCCGAAAGTTGTTCGGAGTCCCGGATGAGATCCCGGACGTCACGAGGAGTTCCAGAATGGTCCGGAGGTAAATATTTATATATGGGAAGTCCAGTTTCGTCCACCAGGTCGTCCACATGCAAATAATGGCAATGGTAGGGCTCACCCTCAGGTACGAGATCATGACCATCTCCCTAAACTAAAATTGAATATTCCACCATTTGAGGGTAGATATGTTCCTGATATATATCTTACTTGGGAGTTAGAAACTGAACAACGATTTACATGTTTACAATATCCCGAGGAGAGACGTGTTCCTGCTGCTGTTTGTGCTTTCACTAGTTTTGCATGTGTTTGGTGGTCTGAGCATTGTACATTATATCCCATTCCTGCTACTTGGGCTGCTTTGAAAACTGCTATGCGTACTCGTTGGGTTCCACCATATTATCAACGTGAATTACTTCAAAAATTGCAGCGCTTAAGACAGGGAAAAAATTCTGTAGAAGAATATTATCAGGAATTACAAACTGGCATGATTAGATGTGGTATTGTTGAGGAGAATGAAGCTATGCTTGCACGTTTTATGGGTGGATTAAATAGAGAGATTCAGACGATTCTAGAGTATAAGGAGTATACTAATATCACTCGTTTATTCCATCTTGCTTGTAAAGCTGAACGTGAAGTGCAGGATCGACAGGCATTGGCGCGGACTAACTTTTCTGCAGGTCGACCTTCTTCATGGACACCACGTGCATCATCTACTTCCACACGTTCTGCTTCACCGGCGCCTCCGTCGGCTGCCACCTCCAACCGTGATACAATAAAGCAGGCACAATCACCACTATCTGCCAAGAGCACACCTTCTGGGCCTGCAAAGAGCTCTTCTTCATCCATGGCATCAACAGGGCAAACACATGATATTATTTGTCGACGTTGCAAGGGTGGAGGTCATTATGCGAGAGAATGCCCATCTAAGCGTGATGATTGTTACTGAGGATGGTGGGTATGAGTCCGCTAGTGACTATGATGAGGAGACTTTGGCTCTTATTACACGTGACGAACACGGTGGAGACGATTCTGATCATGAGACGCAATACATGGCTCCTGAAGATGCTGACAGGTATGAATGTTTAGTTGCTCAACGTGTTTTGAGTGTGCAGGTTACACAAGCTGAGCAAAATCAGAGGCATAATTTGTTCCATACAAAGGGAGTTGTGAAGGAACGTTCTGTTCGCGTGATCATAGATGGAGGGAGTTGCAACAACTTGGCTAGCATCGAGATGGTGGAGAAGCTATCTCTCACCACAAGACCACATCCACATCCTTACTACATCAATGGTTCAACAATAGCGGCAAGGTTAAGGTAACACGTATTGTTCGTGTGCATTTTAGTATCTCTACATATGCTGATTATGTTGATTGTGATGTGGTACCTATGCAAGCATGTTCCTTATTACTTGGTAGACCATGGCAATTTGATAAAAATTCTATTCACCATGGTAGAAACAATCAGTATACTCTTGTTCATAAGGATAAAAATATTACTTTGCTTCCTATGACTCCTGATTCCATTTTGAAAGATGATATTAATAGAGCTAATAAAGCAAAACAGGAGAAAACTTAAGAGTGAAAATCAGATTGTGGCAAAAGAATTTGAGCAACAAATGCAGCCTAATAATAATAAACAATCTAGTGTTGCTTCTGAAATTAAATTGAAAAGTGCATGTTTACTTGCCACCAAATCTGATATTGATGATCTAGATTTTAGCAAATCTGTTTGCTATGCTTTTGTGTGCAAAGAGGCATTATTTTCATTCGAGGACGTGCCTTCCTCTTTGCCTCCTGCTGTGACTAACATTTTGCAGGAGTTCGCCGACGTCTTTCCACAAGACGTGCCACCGGGATTACCACCTATTCGCGGGATTGAGCATCAAATTGACTTAATTCCCGGTGCATCATTACCCAACCGGGCACCATACCGTACCAATCCAGAGGAGACGAAGGAGATTATGCGTCAAGTACAAGAACTGCTCGACAAAGGTTATATACGCGAATCCCTTAGTCCTTGTGCTGTTCCTATCATTTTAGTGCCGAAAAAGGATGGTACATCGCGTATGTGTGTTGATTGTAGAGGCATTAATAATATTACTATTCGTTATCGTCATCCTATTCCTAGGCTAGATGATATGCTTGATGAATTGAGTGGCTCTACAATATTCTCCAAAGTTGATTTGTGTAGTGGTTACCATCAAATTCGTATGAAATTGGGAGATGAATGGAAAACAGCATTTAAAACTAAGTTTGGATTATATGAGTGGTTAGTCATGCCTTTTGGGTTAACTAATGCACCTAGTACTTTCATGAGGTTAATGAACGAAGTTTTACGTGCTTTCATTGGACGATTTGTGGTAGTTTACTTTGATGACATATTGATTTATAGCAAATCTTTGGAGGAACATTTGGAACATTTACGTGCTGTTTTTATTGCTCTACGTGATGCACGTTTGTTTGGAAACCTTGGAAAGTGCACCTTTTGCACCGACCGAGTATCTTTTCTTGGCTATGTTGTTACTCCACAGGGAATTAAAGTTGATAAAGCCAAGATTGAAGCTATTGAGAGTTGGCCGCAGCCCAAAACGGTCACACAAGTGAGGAGTTTCCTTGGCCTCGCTGGTTTCTATAGGCGTTTTGTGAGAGATTTCAGCACCATTGCTGCACCTCTCAACGAGCTTACAAAGAAGGATGTGCCTTTTGTTTGGGGTACCGCACAAGAAGAAGCCTTCACGGTATTGAAAGATAAGTTGACACATGCTCCTTTACTCCAACTTCCTAATTTCAATAAGACTTTTGAGCTTGAATGTGATGCTAGTGGAATTGGATTAGGAGGTGTGTTATTACAAGATGGAAAACCTGTTGCATACTTTTTTGAAAAATTGAGTGGGCCTAGTCTGAACTATTCTACTTATGATAAAGAATTATATGCTCTTGTTCGGACCTTAGAAACATGGCAACATTATTTATGGCCCAAGGAATTTGTTATACATTCTGATCATGAATCTTTGAAACACATTAAAAGTCAAGCAAAACTGAACCGTAGACATGCTAAATGGGTTGAATTCATTGAGAGACTTTCCCTTATGTCACTAAACACAAGATGGGTAAAGAAAATGTTATTGCTGATGCCTTGTCTCGTCGTTATACTATGCTTTCACAACTTGACTTTAAAATATTTGGTTTGGAGACCATCAAAGATCAATATGTTCATGATGCTGAATTTAAAGATGTATTGCAGAATTGTAAGGAAGGGAGAACTTGGAACAAGTTCGTTCTTAATGATGGATTTGTGTTTCGTGCTAACAAGCTATGCATTCCAGCTAGCTCCGTTCGTCTTTTGTTGTTGCAGGAGGCGCATGGAGGAGGATTAATGGGATACTTTGGCGTCAAGAAGACGGAGGATATACTTGCTACACATTTCTTTTGGCCAAAGATGAGACGGGATGTTGAGCGTTTTGTTGCTTGCTGCACTACATGTCAAAGAGCTAAGTCACGACTCAATCCTCATGGTTTATATATGCCTTTGCCTGTACCTAGTGTTCCTTGGGAGGATATCTCTATGGACTTTGTTTTAGGTTTACCTCGAACAAAGAAGGGGAGGGATAGCATATTTGTTGTCGTGGATAGGTTCTCGAAAATGGCACACTTTATACCATGTCATAAAAGCGATGATGCTGTTAATGTTGCTGATTTGTTCTTTCGTGAAATTATTCGCTTACGTGGTGTGCCAAATACTATTGTTTCAGATCATGATACTAAATTTCTTAGCCACTTTTGGAGATGTTTATGGGCTAAGTTGGGGACTAAGCTGCTTTTTAGTACTACTTGTCACCCCCAAACTGATGGACAAACTGAAGTAGTCAATAGAACTTTGTCTACTATGCTTAGGGCTGTTTTGAAGAATAACAAGAAAATGTGGGAAGAATGCTTGCCTCATATTGAATTTGCTTATAATCGTTCATTGCATTCTACTACTAAGATGTGCCCTTTTGAAATTGTGTATGGTTTCCTACCTCGTGCACCTATTGATTTGTTGCCTCTTCCATCTTCGGAGAAGGTTAATTTTGATGCTAAAGAACGTTCTGAATTGATTTTAAAAATGCATGAGTTAACTAAGGAAAACATTGAGCGTATGAATGCTAAATATAAACTTGCTGGAGATAAGGGTAGAAAACATGTTGTGTTTGCACGTGGAGATCTTGTTTGGTTACATTTGCGTAAGGATAGATTTCCTAATTTGCGCAAATCAAAGCTAATGCCACGTGCTGATGGTCCTTTTAAGGTTTTAGAGAAAATAAATGATAATGCATATAAACTTGAGCTACCTGCAGATTTTGGGGTTAGTCCCACTTTTAAAATTGCAGATTTGAAGCCTTATTTGGGTGAGGAAGATGAGCTTCCATCGAGGACGACTTCATTTCAAGAAGGGGAGGATGATGAGGACATCAATACCATTGTTACACCCACAGCCCCTACTGTTACATATACTGGACCAATTACTAGAGCTCGCGCACGCCAATTAAATTACCAGGTACTTTCGTTTCTTTGTAATGATTCTAATGTTCATGAGATTATGATGCTGCCTAAATTGGATACATTTGTTTTGCTTTCAAATGAAGGGCCTAGCTTGGAGAAGGATGAACATTGGAGCAAGAACCCGCATGGAGTTGATGGCATGCGCAAGGGATCAAGAACGGAGTTACAAGTGATGATTTCAGGACTTTGAAGCCGCCATAAGGAGTGCATGAAGCCATGGACGAAATATACAAGATGCCACTTCATAATATTCGTCCATAGGCTATTCTAGGTGCTGCGTCACCTTATTAATGGGCCAGGCCCATGTAATTTCGAAATACTTAAGTATAGGCTATTTTTAGAGTCCGTATGTGTGGGGAAACAAGAGTTAGGGTTGGTTTCGGACCCCACCCTCAAGGGCCACGAAATTCCCCTCTCTTCCTCCATATATACAGCCCTTAGGGCGTCGTTTAGACTTTGGGTTTTGTTTAGATTAAAAGTTCGCCATAGCTGCAACTTCGCGTACTTCGTTTGTGTCCAACGACCAGACCAAGACGTCACAGAACCCCACCTTGATCAATAAAGCTTTCATCTTATATTCGCAATATCCAGATTGCAATCTCAGTTTCTTGCTTGTTCTTCGTTTGCTCGCAGGAAACAGGCCCTCGTGGTCAGGTTGATCGTGCTCCGGCGTGGTCAATAACCCCTCGAAAGTTGGTTTAGCGATTGCTAAGGCGCGACGTCTCGCACGTTCGTAGTCGGATCATCAAGGTCGACTCCCACAGAAAACGATAGCCACCATCTCATCAAAACATCGGGACACTTTTGCCTCTATCAGCTGCAGTCCAGTACTCGCCTAAGTTCTCCCACTAAAGAGACCAGTCAGCACTCACCTAAGCTTGAAAAAAATCCTACCGAGTGGAGAGCAATCCTCCCACTCGGGGGCTTAGCTGCAGTACAGTACTCGCCTAAGTTCTCCCACTAAAGAGACTTAGCTGCAGTCAGACACTCGCCTAAGCTTGAAAAAATCCTACCGAGTGGAGAGCAAACCTCCCACTCGGGGGCTTAGCTGCAGCCCAGCGCTCGCCTAAGTGTTTAAAAAATCCTACCGAGTGGAGAGCAAACCTCCCACTCGGGGGCTTAGCTGCAGCCCAGTGCTCGCCTAAGTATTTAAAAATCCTACCGCGTGAGAGCAAACCTCCCACTCAGGGGCTTAGCTGCAGCCCGGCGCTTGCCTAAGTACAGGACACAACCCAATCCGCAAAGACGACGAAGTGCGAGTCGACTGCTACCATCTCCTTCGGAGCTGCACCACAAATACGAAAGTTATTTTGAGTGAAGATCGAGTTCCACTCAACGGATCATCCATGAAGATACTCAACGATAAATCAAGTTCAGATAAGACCTAAGGGTCCCAGACCTCAGACCAAAGTACTCAAGCCCTCAGCTCGACGGAGTTTAACGGTTACAAAACCCACTCGGCATTCCGAGGCAAATTTAAAGTGAAGCGTAAAAGTTTTTCATTCCTCGGGTGGAGGACTGGAGGGGGCGACGAACTCGTCCAAGTCGATCCCGTCTGCAATACGAGTTGCAGCAGCAATAAAAGTCTCCATGAAGTCTTGAAAGTTGTGCTTCCTGGTATTGGCAACTTGGATGGCGGCCAGCTTTTCTTCTCGCGCCTCCTTGCAATGGACGCGGACCAGAGACAGAGCCACATCAGCGCCGCACCGAGCAGAAGACTTCTTCCACTCCTGCACTCGGTCAGGGATCCCGTTAAGACGAGTCATCAGAGACTCGAGATCATTTTGGAGCGTAGCCTCTGGCCAAAGTGCCGGGTCGATCCATGACATGGCAACCTTCAGTCGAGCCAAGTAGTCCACGACGCCGTCAATGCGGGATTCCAGTCGGAGCAGATTCATGGCAGCTTCATCTATCACGGGAGAGTTGATTGGATCCAAACCTGTTTCAATCCGCCCAGTCTCCTCTTCAAAGTTCTGGCAAAACTCTGCATGCATGATCCAAGGATAAGTCAATTTTCATAGACTGAGTCGACACAAAAAAACACCAGCCGGAACTGAATATGCACCTTCAAGCTTGATGTACAACTTCTTGGCGAGGCTCCTCAAATAGCTCTCCAGGTCGTCCCTCCTGCGAGCGATGCCTTCCATCTTCTCGTTCAGGGTGAGGTTCTCCTTCTTCCAACGTGCACACTCCCTGTTGGCTTCATTCAGAGCGGTCTTCAGCTTGGTATTCTCTTCTTCTAATTGGCCGACCGAAGCCAGCTTCTGTGCGGCCAGAGCGGTCTTGTCATCAGCCTCCTTACGGGCAGCAGCCAAGTCCTGATCCTTCTTCGCCAGAGCTTCGCTCAGTTTTTCTGCAAAGAAATGATGTTTGATTCGGAAATAGCAGAAGGGTACTCAAGCCTAAAAACTAACCAGTCGACAAAGTCGTCTTACCTGCGGCGCCGTCTCTAACCTTCTGCAGCTCTGTTCTGGTCAGCTCCAGATCAAGGTTCAGTTGAATCTGCTGCTTCTCCAACTCAGTATAGCGAGCTACAAGTTTGCAGGATTTCTGTAAAAAGAAAAATCAGTCGATAGACGTCCAAGATAAGTTGCTTCCGAGTAACTAAGAGACAATGATGACGTTTCTAAGACCACAGCCGAATCAAAAACATTCGATAGTAGTCTCGGGGACTACACCCAGTGGGTGCACTCAGCGTGCCCCCACTGTAAAAAAAAAGAGAGAGTCGACTGCCTGCAGTCGACCGAATACAGTTCCATTCGACATGGCCTGACCAGACCAAGTGAAGAAATACAGTTACAGCAACACAATATAAAGACTACAGTCGACTGCCAGCAGTCCACCGTAGTCTCGGGGACTACACCCAGTGGGTGCACTTAGCGTGCCCCCACTCGTCCAAGAATTGACAGACACACCCAGTGGGTGTACAGATACAAAGATCTTCGGAAAAGAGATTCTTCAAACAGCATATCGTAACAGACCAAGTGTTGAGTCGACTGACCTGGACGTTACTCTGAAGAGCCGAACTTGCGTCGTAAGCTGCTTGGCTGGCCTCCCGAGCCGCCTTCACTTGCTCCATCATGATCCCCGCCTGGCGTATAGCCTCTTTTGCAGCAGCCGCTTGGTCCTCAGGGACGGGGTACGCGGCGAAAAGCGAAGGCGGATCCGCAGTCAATGTCGAGGGCCGCACACTCGTCAAAGGAATGGCGAAAGTCACAGAAGCCCGAGTGGGTTTGCCATCGTCTCGAGCTACGGCCTCAGGCGCCGGAGTGGATTGTGGGGTCTTGTCAGCCGACGCCCTCTTGTTCCTCCTCACTCTCAGCGGTTCGTTGTCGTCGTCATCCGGGAGGTCGATAACATGAGGAGGAGCTACAAGGAAAACATTCAATCGACCAGAATTGCAATAAATGTTCAGTCGACTCAAAGCGGAACGTTAGTAATTGTACCAGGGTTGGAGGTAACAGCATCCTCCATCTCTTGGTCGTCGTCCTTGGCGGAGACCTCAGAAGTAGCACCGCTGCAAATCTCGAAAGTCAGTCAGTTGACTCAATGAATCGACCAAGGATCTGTCCACGGTCGACAAAGGAAAACAAGTATTATTATTATTACCCAGAAATGGTAGGAACAGCTATCTTCATCTTAGGCAGAGCCTTGGGCGGCTTGGACAG
This sequence comes from Triticum urartu, assembly GCF_003073215.2. Lineage (NCBI taxonomy): Eukaryota > Viridiplantae > Streptophyta > Magnoliopsida > Poales > Poaceae > Triticum > Triticum urartu. The sequence goes on along the minus strand of NW_024112676.1, from coordinate 25,164 downwards.
CGTCGCGCGTGGGTGCTTGGGAGCCTTCCCAGTCGGCGTAGGAGAAGAGGTCCGAGGGTGTTTCGACGACTGCCCACCAGGAGCAGTCGCGTTGCCACGTTCCCGCGCTGGATCGTGTGTGATCTTGGATCGCCCCTCCGGGCGGGGGGGGGTCAACCTCCTCCTCCTCTTCGCTGGAGTCGACGTCGTCACCTCCCTCTCCTTCACCATCCGACTCCCACTCGCCTTGATCGTCCCCACTCTTGCCTCCGCTCGCCTCCCCTTCCTCAGTCAGCTCCTGTGCCCCGTTGGGCGTCGAGTACATCTCGGTAGTCGCCTGGAAAACAACAGACAAGACAAAAGTCAAATCGACCAACTCAAAGAAGACCAATGAAGGAAACAAGACCTCAGTCGGGAGCATAAAGACATACCTGGTCCACTTCATACGAATTGTCCAGTGGAACTACCCTCCTGGCTCCTCGGGGGTTGTCTTTGTTCCCCATGATGCTCGACAGCCACCCCTCCAGCATCTCGTCAGTGACCTCCTCCGGGTGGACCCGAGTGGTGTCGTCGAGACCCGAGTACAGCCACATCGGGTGGTCACGAGCCTGGAGCGGTTGGATGCACCTCCGGAGGAAGACCTCCAGCAAGTCCATACCAGTCACGCCCTCACGGACAAGATCAACCACTCGACCAGCCAGCACTTTGACTTGGGCCTTCTCCTCCAGCGTCACTTTCAGAGAAGCAAGCTTTTCAGCTCGGTCGAGAGAGAACGGAGGAAGTCCAGTCGACTGCCCTGGGGTCGCCTGGTCTTGACAGTAAAACCAGGTCGCCTGCCAACCGCGGACCGACTCCGGGAAAGTGATGGATGGAAAACAACTCTTTCCCCTCATCTGGATCGCCAGGCCCCCGCACAGCTGGATCACCTGCGTCCTCTCGTCACTCGACTTGGCCTTCTTGACCGATTGAGAACGGCAGGTAAAGATGTGCTTGAAGAGTCCCCAATGGGGGCGGCAACCCAAGAAATCCTCACACATGGAAATGAAAGCAGCAAGGTATACGATGGAGTTGGGAGTGAAGTGGTGGAGCTGCGCTCCGAAGAAGTTCAGGAAGCTCTGGAAAAAAGGATGGGGCGGCAGAGAAAACCCGCGGTCGATGTGGGTGGCTAGGAGCACGCACTCACCGTCGCGGGGTTGAGGTTCGATCTCTCCCCCGGGAGACGCGCAGCTTTGTGGGGAATGACTCCCCCCTCGACCATGTCGTCGAGATCCTCTTGCCGGAGCACCAACGGCATCCAGTCGCCCTGGATCCAACCTTTGGGCAGAGCAGTCCTTGAGGAAGATCCGCCCCGAGCAGATCTCTTCCCTTTCCCCGGCGCCGCCGCCTTCTTCGCGCGCTCCAGAGCAGACGTCTTGCCCTTCACCATCGTCGCCGGCAAAATCTCGAACGGGCTTGCGGCGCTAGGGTGAGAGCGGAGGTGGCGGAGGAACTTGCGAAGGGAGAGAGGAAGAAGAAAGGAGAAGAAAGCGCACTGTTTGGAAACCCCGAGCCGGCAACTTATAAGGGGCCGCTTCCGAGTGGCTGACTGGTAGGCCCAGGCTATCCAGTCAAATCCCGCAGCAGACGCGTGCGCAGTACGTGGCGAAAAAGGCGACGCGAGGATCGAGGAGCTTCCGCTTTATCGCTTCCGATTACTGCGGCCGCTCCCGTCCCGCGCGCTTCCCGAAATCCGAATCCCACGACATCCGTGGGCCGCAGAACAACTTGTCAAAACGGAAGACCCCGCCCGCGCCGACACTCGGTATGTCACAAGTAAAGAAAATCACTCGACGAAAGGCCTGGAATGGATCAAGGCGACTGAAAGAAGTTGATGCGTCATCTGTGATGGTTGGCCCAAAACGAGGCACTCACGTAGCCCGAAGAACCAGTCAGAAAGATCTCCAACTCTTTCCCCACTCTAACCTCGATCCATTCGGGGGCTAATGATGAAGCCATGTACCTAGGGTAGGGGCACGGACCTGTCCAAAAGGCCCTACCCTAGGACATCCCTAGAAGAAGTCACCTTTCAATCGACTTGAAGGTATCCCACTCGACGGGTTCAAGACACTCAACCAAGAAGCTATCACTCAACCATGAAGCCAACCACTCGACTGCCAGGAGACCTAAAGTCACTCCGCAGGCAAATGGTCGGCTATTAAGTAGTCTTTATGGTCATTATAGCACTTTATTAGGGGCGTTACCAGTAACGCCCAACCTTAAATGTACCTTAAACCCTGCATTACTGAGGGCAGGAAGGGGCCGGCGAACTCTATATAAGCCACCCCCCTCCTCAGTATGAAGGGTTCGCACCCCTGTAATCCATACACACATAATCCAGTCGACCGCCTCCGGGCTCCGAGACGTAGGGCTATTACTTCCTCCGAGAAGGGCCTGAACTCGTAAACCTCGCGTGCTTACAACTTCTCCATAGCTGAGATCTAGCCTCTCCATACACACCCCCCTACATCACTGTCAGAGTTAGAACCACGACAGGCGCCGGAACGCCGTGGGGGCCATCATCGTGTGACAGCGATCTACACCAACACCTCCGTCATCTTCACCAACATCTTCATCACCTTTCCCCATCTATCTACAGCGATCTACTCTCCCACAACCCGTTGTACCCTCTACTTGAACATGGTGCTTTATGCTTCATATTATTATCCAATGATGTGTTGCCATCCAATGATGTCTGAGTAGATTTTCGTTGTCCTATCGGTAATTGGTGAATTGCTATGATTGGTTTAATTTGCTTGTGATTATGTTGTTGTCCTTTGGTGCCCATCATATGAGCGTGCACATGGATCACACCATAGGATTAGTTGTATGTTGATAGGACTATGTCTTGGAGGGCAAGAGTGATAGAAGCTTCAATCTAACATAGAAATTGATGCATGCGGGATTGAAGGGGGGCCAATATATCTTAATGATATGGTTGGGTTTTACCTTAATGAACGTTAATAGTTGCGGATGCTTGCTAATAGGTCCAATCATAAGTGCGTAGAATTCCAAGTCAGGGATGACATGCTAGCGGTGGCCTCTCCCACATAAAACTTGCTATTGGTCTAGTAAAGTAGCCAATTGCTTAGGGACAATTTCGCAACTCCTACCACCACTTTTTCACACTCGCTATACTAACTTTATTGCTTCTTTACCTAAAACAGCCCCTAGTTTTTATTTATGTGCTCTTTGTATTCTTGCAAACCTATCCCGTTACACCTACAAAGTACTTCTAGTTTTATTCTTGTTCTAGGTAAAGAGAACGTCAAGCGTGCGTAGAGTTGTTTCGGTGGTCGATAAAACTTGAGGGAATATTTGTTCTACCTTTAGCTCGTCGTTGGGTTCGACACTCTTACTTATCGAAAGATGATACAATTGATCCCCTATACTTGTGGGTTATCAAGACCTTTTTCTGGCGCCGTTGCCGGGGAGTTATAGCGTGGGGTGAATATTCTCGTGTGTGCTTGTTTGCTTTATCACTAAGTAGTTTTATTTTGTGATCTTGTTTTCTATCTTTAGTTATGGGTAGGAAACGCAAAATACCAAAAATATTAGTGGTACCTACTGAACCAATGATTGAAGAACCACTCAAAATCTATCACACTCCTGAAGCTTTTTTACTTGGATCATCCTCGATCCCTATGTGCTTGTGCTGAAACCCCAACTAGCTTAGGTGAGGGCAAATCTTTAGATGAGCATGCTTGTTATGTGCGACACCGCTTATCTCAAAAAGGGAAACTTTTACTGGATCAAATTCATCGTTTGCAATGCTATGCTTGGAATTTATGTGAAATATATGATTTTACTTGTTGTTCTGAAGACCCTAAGAAACACATTCCCTACCAATGTGAGTTTAGTGACAATGGAATCGTATCTTCATATGCTAAGGGTGTTTATAATTACTATGATGTTCAACAAATTGAAGAATTTGTTGCTTTTAAGGGTGCTTATGAAATTGATTCATTAATTGGAAAGTATGATGCTACTCTTTACAAATCTGAAAAATTTCCCATACTTAAATATTGTTATGATAATTATGCTTCTAATGCCTATGTTAAACCATATATTGAGGACTCCCCCGCTGTCCAAGAAGAGACTAATATTTTGTAGGAGTCTATGGAAGAAGGAATTGATGAAAGTGTGGGCTCATTGGATGAAAAAGATGATGAGGAGAGCGAAGAACAAAAGGATGAAGAGCGGATTAGCTACCTGTGCCCACCTTCTAATGAGAGTAACTCTTAAACTCATACATTGTTTAATTTCCCTTCAAATTTACCGAAGGATGAATGCTATGATGATTGTTATGATCCCGTTGATTATTTTGAAATATCCCTTTTTGATGATGCTTGCTATGCTTGTGGCCAAGATGCCAATATGAATTATGCGTATGGAGATGAACTTGCTATAGCTCCTTATATTAAACATGAAATTGTTGCTATTGCACCCACACATGATAGTCCTATTATCTTTTTGAATTCTCCCGACTACACTATATCGGTAATTGGTGAATTGTTATGATTGGTTTAATTTGCTTATGGTTATGTTGTTGTCCTTTGGTTCCCATCATATTTGCGCGCGCGTGGATCACACCATAGGGTTAGTTGTATGTTGATAGGACTATGTATTAGAGGGCAAGAGTGACAGAAGCTTCAACCTAGCATAGAAATTGATGCATACGGGATTGAAGGGGGACCAATATATCTGAGTGCTATGGTTGGGTTTTACCTTAATGAACGTTAGTAGTTACGGATGCTTGCTAATAGTTCAAATCATAAGTGCATAGAATTCCAAGTCAGAGATGACATGCTAGTAGTGGCCTCTCCCACATAAAACTTGCTATCGGTCTAGTAAAGTAGTCAATTGCTTAGGGACAATTTCGCAACTCCTACCACCACTTTTCCACACTCGCTATACTAACTTTATTGCTTCTTTACCTAAAACAGCCCCTAGTTTTTATTTACATGCTCTTTATATTCTTGCAAACCTATCCCGTTACACCTACAAAGTACTTCTAGTTTTATACTTGTTCTAGGTAAAGCGAACGTCAAGCGTGCGTAGAGTTTTATTGGTGGTCGATAAAACTTGAGGGAATATTTGTTCTACCTTTACCTCCTCGTTGGGTTCGACACTCTTACTTATCGAAAGAGGCTACAATTGATCCCCTATACTTGTGGGTTATCATAGGCTCATTAATTCCCCCGAGGGGTTCAAGTAACCCCTCCGTACTCCGGTAAAATACCCAAACCACTCGAAACCATTCCGATGTCCTAATACTACCTTCCAATATATGAATATTCACCTCTCGACCATTTCGATACTCCTCGTCATGTCCGTGATCTCATCTGGGACTCCGAACAAACTTCGGTCACCAAAACACATAACTCATAATACAAATCGTCATCGAACGTTAAGCGTGCGGACCCTACGGGTTCGAGAACTATGTAGACATGACCGAGACACATGTCCGTTGAATAACCAATAGCGAAAACTGGATGCTCATATTGGTTCCTACATATTCTACGAAGATCTTTATCAGTCAAACCGCAATAACAATATACGTTATTCCCTTTGTAATCGATATGTTACTTGCCCGAGATTCGATCGTCGGTATCATCATACCTAGTTCAATATCGTTACCGAGAAGTCTTTTTACTCGTTCTGTAATGCATCATCCCGCAACTAACTCATTAGTCACATTACTTGCAAGGCTTATAATGATGTGCATTACCGAGAGGGCTCAGAGATACCTCTCCAATACTCGGAGTGACAAATCCTAATCTTGATCTATGACAACCCAACAAACACCTTCGGAGACACCTGTAGAGCATCTTTATAATCACCCGGTTATGTTGTGAAATTTGATAGCACACAAGGTGTTCCTCTGGTATTCGGGAGTTGCATAATCTCATAGTCAGAGGAATATGTATAAGTTGTGAAGAAAGCAATAGCAATAAAACTAAACGATCATTATGCTAAGTAACATATGGGTCTTGTCCATCACATCATTCTCTAATGATGTGATCCCGTTCATCAAATGACAACACATGTCTATGGTCAGGAAACTTAACCATCTTTGATTAACGAGCTAGTTAAGTAGAGGCATACTAGGGACACTCTGTTTTGTCTATGTATTCACACATGTACTAAGTTTCTGGTTAATATAATTCTAGCATGAATAATAAACATTTATCATGATATAAGGAAATATACATAACAACTTTATTATTGCCTCTAGGGCATATTTCCTTCACGATCTTTTACATGGAATACAATCTACCTACTTACTTTGTGTCGCACTACCAGCACTCCACCCTTGAAGCTAAACATCATGCCACTCACAATTCCTTAGTTTATTTGTTCAAATACGAATTTGATATGATTCTAATGTTCCTATTTCGGTTTTGAAATGTGTGTCTGCCTGTTATAGAGACGTAAGAGGTTTGTATTTCTGTGTGTGGTCTGGTCAGCACGGTTGGGGGTGAACTTTGCATATGCAAGGGTTTATTGGGAGACACTCTTTGAGTTGAATCCACAATGCATTCCATAGATAATCTGACTACTTTTTATGTTTTCATGAATCTCAGATACTAATACGTCTCCAACATATCTATATTTTTTTATTGTTCCATGCTATTATATTATCAACCTTGGATGTTTTATATGCATTTATATGCTATTTTATATGATTTTTGGGACTAACCTATTAACCTAGAGCCCAGTGCCAGTTTTTGTTTTTTCCTTGTTTTAGAGTATCGCAGAAAAGGAAAATCAAACGGAGTCCAATTGACCTGAAACTTCACAGAACTTATTTTTGGAAGGAAAGCAACCCGGCAGACTTGGAGTCCACGTAAGGGAAGCAACAAGGAAGCCACGAGGCAGGGGGCGCCCACCCCCCCTGGGCGTGCCCTCCACCCTCGTGGGCCCCTCGTGGCTCCCCTGACATACTTCTTCCGCCTATATATATCCATATACCCTAAAGACATCGGAGCGCACAATAGATCGGGAGTCCCGCCGCCAGAAGCCTCCGTAGCCACCGAAAACCAATCTAGACCTGCTCCGGCACCCTGCCAGAGGGGGCAATCCCTCTCCGGTGGCCATCTTCATCATCCTGATGCTCTCCATGACGAGGAGTAGTTCTCCCTCGGGGCTGAGGGTATGTACCAGTAGCTATGTGTTTGATCTCTCTCTCTCGTGTTCTTGAGGTGGCACGATCTTGATGTATCGCGAGCTTTGCTATTATAGTTGGATCTTATGTTTCTTCTCCCCCTCTACTCTCTTGTAATGGATTGAGTTTCCCCTTCGAAGTTATCTTATCAGATTGAGTCATTAAATATTTGAGAACACTTGATGTATGTCTTGCCGTGCGTATCTGTGGTGACAATGGGATACCAGGTGATTCACTTGATGTATGTTTTGGTGATCAACTTGTGGGGTCCGCCCATGAACCTATGGAAAGGGGTTGGCACACGTTTTCATCATGATTCTCCGATAGAAACTTTGGGGCACTCTTTGAGGTTCTATGTGTTGGTTGAATAGATGAATCTGAGATTGTGTGATGCATATCGTATAATCATACCCACGGATACTTGAGGTGACATTGGAGTATCTAGGTGACATTAGGGTTTTGGTTGATTTGTGTCTTAAGGTGTTATTCTAGTACGAACTCTAGGGCTGTTTGTGACACTTATAGGAATAGCCCAACGGATTGATTGGAAAGAATAACTTTGAGGTGGTTTCGTACCCTACCATAATCTCTTCGTTTGTTCTCCGCTATTTGTGACTTTGGAGTGACTCTTTGTTGCATGTTGAGGGATAGTTATATGACCCAATTATGTTATTATTGTTGAGGGAACTTGCACTAGTGAAAGTATGAACCCTAGGCCTTGTTTAAACGCATTGCAATACCGTTTGTGCTCACTTTTATCATTAGTTACCTTGCTGTTTTTATATTTTCATATTACAAAAACCTTTATCTACCATCCATATACCACTTGTATCACCATCTCTTCGCCGAACTAGTGCACCTATACAATTTACCATTGTATTGGGTGTGTTGGGGACACAAGAGACACTTTGTTATTTGGTTGCAGGGTTGCTTGAGAGAGACCATCTTCATCCTACGCCTCCTACGGATTGATAAACCTTAGGTCATCCACTTGAGGGAAATTTGCTACTGTCCTACAAACCTCTGCGCTTGGAGGCCCAATAACGTCTACAAGAAGAAGGTTGTGTAGTAGACATCAGATACTGAACAACATCATAATGATTATGAGCTTGCGTGCATGAAAAGAATAAAGTGGAACAATGCCATGGCTGTCAAACTTGGCATTAAGGGACTGAAATCAAGTCTGGATGCAATGCAATGCAAACGCTCTCCACCTACAGATTCATGCTCAGAATAAGATCCTAACAGTGATTCTGAGCTAGAGGGAGACCTAAGTCAATGTAGCTCCCTAGTGGAGGAGTCGGAGGCAGATGCCCTATCTTATTCACCAATCAAGGTGCTTGCTCTAACTTTCCAAGGTTATATTGGTCGCACATTGTCGGTGTCAAAACCGGCGGATCTCGGGTAGAGGGTCCCGAACTGTGCGTCTAAGGTCGATGGTAACAAGAGACAGGGGACACAATGTTTACCCGGTTCAGGCCCTCTCTATGGAGGTAATACCCTACTTCCTGCTTGATTGATCTTGATGAATATGAGTATTACAAGAGTTGATCTACCACGAGATCGTAATGGCTAAGCCCTAAAAGTCTAGCCTGTCTGACTATGATTATGAGGAGATATGTCTACGGACCTAACCCTCCGGTTTATATAAACACCGGAGGGATATAGGGTTACATAAGGTCGGTTACAGAGAAAGGAATCTTCATATTTGGTCGCCAACCTTGCCTTCCACGCCAAGGAGAGTCCCATTCGGACATGAGTAGAGTCTTTTGGTCTTTGTATCTTCATGGCCCATCAGTCCGGCCCATATCCAATAGGTCGGACGCCGAGGACCCCTTAGTCCAGGACTCCCTCAGTACCCCTGAACCAGGCTTCAATGATGAGGTGTCCAGCGCGCAGATTGTCTTCGGCATTGCAAGGCGGGTTCTCCTTTCCGAATACTCTGAGATAGTCTTCGGACGAACGTGTCCGGATCTGCAACACAAGTACCACGCACAACTGCAAAGAGTATAATATATCATGAGTCCAATCTGCTGATAACTTTCTGTGACATCATGTTTGCTCGGTTATAATTTCGAATCGTTTCTTGTCCTGCCGTTCCACGTTTCGAGGCGTGGTTTTATTGGCACGTCTTGTCAAAGCAGAGATCATGTCCCCTCATTGCGGGATTCTCATCAACACGAGCATGGGTAACCCAACCACTCCATTGGTATGGTTTCTTAGGAATAGGCAGGTTTTTAGGTTTAGGATGAGGCGTCCGATATCCGTTGCCTTTATAAAGGGGCCAAGGGCCATCTTATTTTGCGCCAACCCTTTCCTCAGCCCTTCCAACTTCGAGTTCTAGAACCCGAGGTTCGACTTCATTGCTTCAAGCTGCCCAATCATGTCCGGACCTAGCCCACAAGGCCGATGGGTGGCCTCCTCTATTACAGAGGAGGACATTGCAAAGCTTCATGCGGCCAGGTACCTGACCGCGGAGATCCCCCATAGGCTTCCTGCTCGAGGACAGGTTATTCCTACTCCCAGATCCGGCGAGAGGGTCTTATTCATCTCCCACTTCTAGCGAGGTCTAGGATTCGCTCTTCATCCCTTCGTCCGAGGGCTCATGTTTTACTACGGACTAGATTTTCACGATCTAGCCCCAGATTCTTTCCTCCACATCTCGACATTCATTATCACGTGCGAGGCCTTTCTCCGTATTCCCCCACACTTCGGTTATGGCTCAAGACCTTTAGTGTGAAGCCGAAGGTAGTCGACGGGGAACACACGGAGTGCGGAGGTGCTACAGTGAGCAAGCTTACCAATGCTCCCTGGCCAAAGGGCTCTTTCACCGAAGCTCCCAACCTATGGCAGCAGGAGTGGTTTTACGTCACTAAACCCCGCGGTACCAAGTGGGCGGCTATACCTACGTTTCGGTCTGGCTCTCCATTACAGCTTGCATCATGGATTAATAAGGGGCTGGACTGGGGATCAATTGACGAAGTGCAGACTCTATAAAGCCGCATCCGGAGCCTCCTTGAGAAGGACGTCGGCCTTATCAACGTTGTCCAAGTAATGCTGGTCCGCCGGGTTCTATCGTGCTGGCGACGGCCTATCCGTATGTGGGAGTTTAAGACGGAAGGGCCACGGACCCTCCAAGACTTTTTTGGTACTACGCACAAAGGAATGTGGAAGCTGTTTTTCGGGAAACGAAAACAGTGGCCGGACACCACTGAGGACATCGGCCTCGACCGCAACCATTCGGATACCTCGGTAAGCTCTTGACTTCTGAACAATTTCTAGCAATGTATGCCGTAATGCGATACTAATAATGCTATCCTCTGCCAGGGCTAGATAAAGAAAGCGGAGCGAATCAGGTGTTCGACCCCTCTTCCCGAAGAATCAGCGGATTCTGTATTAACAAGGATGCTGGCCCCGGCACCGTACCAGATGCCTATGAAGGAGGACAAGACGGAGAGAGGGAGGACCGAAGGTGGCCTCCATCCCGAAGATATATTAGATATTGTCTCCGGGGAGATGAAAATCCCATCACCCGAAGAAAAAAGTAAAGGAGAAGCCAACGTTCATTCTCCCCATGGTAAGAAAAGGGCCGTCTCCGAAGATTGGGAGGAAAAGGATCCCAAGCGAGGCAAGATGCCCCTGTCGGGCGGCTCGGGCTTGGAGGACGACGCTATCTCGCAGACCCCCGGTGAGGACAAGCCTAAATCGTAAGCGAACAAGGGTGTTTTACACATACCCCGTTCCTCTCCTACGACGAGGGTAACATCTAGAATGTATGTTTTTGCAGCTCGGCGCATAGTCTTCCTCAACAATCCTCTTCCTCGGGGGATCTTCTCCCGGAGATGATGGAAAGCGACACGCCTCCACCAGTCTCCTCTCCCAATATGGCGGATAACTTCGAGGTGCCGTCCCGGAGGGTCTCTCCAGATCAACAAGTGACACGAGGGATGATGAAAACACCAACCGAAGGTGACACTTCGGTAGCCCAGGGTCCGGGGGCCAACAATAAAGGTCCCGGACTGTCCGGCTTACAGCCGGAGACAACTCTAGGGATGAATGAACGGATCCCTTCGAAAGGAGGTCGTGCTGCTACAGCAGCTTCCGGAGATCCAGAAGCGCCGGATATATTGACGAACATGCTGCGACAGGCGTCCATCTCTGAGGACCATCGTACCTTGATGGGTACGGTGGTTAAAAAGTCCTGTCCGCGAAAAGTGGATTGAATGAGGCCTTCACGAGCCTGCTAAGAGGCTTCGAGGTTTGTACTATAATGCTTTCGATTGTGTTTTGTTCACAAAATACTCCTGTGTATAGATAGTAGCCCCTGAGACTCTGATTGGCTTCCCAAGGGAGGCAATCAGAGGATCAAAAAGATATATCCAGGAAATAACCTGACTACTTGGAACACAGGCTGTTACCTCCCCTGCTACTGCCCGATCCATAGAGGTTGCAGATCTGCAGCGAAAGATTGATGAGGCGGATGATGACATCAGCTTATTAATAGGTGGCTTGACGAGGCGCAAGGTATGTTTTTGGGGAAATCAGTATATGTATGTATGATAATATGAGCACGAAGCTAGAATTGTATACTGAGACACGCATAACTGCAGATGGTGTTGCTGCGATGGAGGCCCTTTGGGTTGAGCTTGTCCTCGCCAAGGAACAAGCCCGGATGAGTAATTCGGCTGTCAATAAGGCAGCTGATGAGTTAAAAACCGAACAGGCTGCTCGACGCCGGTGTGAGGAGAGAATTTCTATCATGGCGTGCAAGCTAGAGGAAACTACTATCCAGCGCGAATTCCTCAAGAGGGATAACAAAGCCAAAGCGGCTGATCTCGACAAGGCCTTGCAAGATGCGAAAGAAGCACAATCTGAGTCTAGAGCAGCTCAGGAAGAGATCCGGCAAGCTGGGGAGATAGCGGCTGGTAAGACTTTCTTATTACAAACAAAGTTCAGTGATCCGAAGTATTCCCCCTTAATCAAATGTGGAGCCCTCCGAACACATTCTTGGACCTGCCAAAGAGCGTCTCTGATGCGGCGCAATTTTACTGGGCGCAGGAAGGGTGTGCCACGAAGAAGCTTTTTTGGTCACAGTTCGCCACGCCAAAGCGACCGTTGTTTCTAAATGAACAGATGGCCCAGTGGGCCGAGCTCCATAGTATATCCGGTTCTGCCATGACGGACGTCATAGTCCGGCTGTGGCCTACTGGGCCTATTCCGAATAGTTACTTCGGTTTGGTGCAGCGGCTGGTGGATGCGGTGCCGCGTATCGACGCCGTTAAGCGTTCAACATTCATTGAAGGTGCACGGATGGCCTTTTCCCGTGTCAAAACATACTGGGCGAAGATGAAGGCCACCAACGTTGCAGCGAGGAGTCTCCTCAAGGGTAAGGACCATCACACACCCGAACATTATTTCGAGGACGTCTTAGAGGGTGCCCGCTTGATAGAGGGCTAGTGCTCAAAAGATATGATATTCGAATGAGATGTATTGAAATTCTAAAATACAATATTATGATAATATTGTGATATTTGCTTAAAAGCTTTTGTTTCCTCTTGTGGGGTTGTTTTTGTATAATCTAAAAGTTTTCCAGTCGTCGGCTTCAGCCCCCTCGTAGAAAATACGGGGGTGTTCGGAAAAGCACTTGATCACTCTTAACCCAATGTCTTGGTCCATGAAGGAGGTGTCAATGTGGTGAATGGGGCAATCGGACTATAGGGTGTTAACACTTTCACTTAGCCATAGGAGTTTTATGGTGAGTCTACGATATAAACCCTGGTATGTACGCGGCTATCCCAATGCGGTGCGTGTACATGTATGACCTGAAGAAAGGTCCTTCGTGTAATACGGGGGAATCGCGAAAGATTCCGATAAGTCGTCGAGTGGTTGACCAGCTATCGCCGCATCATGATAGTCAGTTTTCGGCTTTCTCTACTAAGGTGTTTGACCAGATGAACCGGAAACACAATCGCAGTAGTTCTCCCTTTACTACCTTAGCCGATAGAGTGGAACGTTAGGTAGCAAGCACAGGAGCCGGGCAACCCAACTATTGACCCAAGACATGATTCGGAGCTGATGCATATAAGGCCAAACTCGCGACGCCGAAGTATGCTATAAAGCTGTTCGGGCTTGTTGGCAATTTATTTTGTTCCCATATCGAGCCCCTGGCGAGTTATGTCGGGGCGTGTGAAATAACACAAGGAGCAAAATGTAGTTTTTAGAGAAAGGTGAATGCTTGATACTGATAATATTCACTAGAACTTGAGTGATATGCCAATCATTGTTTTGTATATAATAACGCCACGACCCCGACTATTTGACATGCCAAGGGTCGACGATTGGGGTAGAAGGCACTTTACAGGCTCGCAAAATAGAGAGTGTGGTCTACAAAAAAATGTTTTGGACCTCCTGTCACACGTCTGCGCCGCCTTTCCTCGATGAAGGGGCTCCTTAAAGGGAGTAGCTTTTGGATGAATGTACAAACCGGAACTTCGATAGAGCCGGTGAGATGACCAGCCTGCGAGTCACCTGTTGTAAAGGATTAAAAAAGAAAGAGTGGTTAGAAACGAAAAGAAGGAGGTTATGGGAGTACTTGTAGGCCCGTCCGTATTGTGCCTCCGCCGATGCCCATGGTATTTTAAGTGCGTAGTTATGTATGCACGGTACAGATTTCGCGGGTGTATGAGGCGGACGGCAGAAGCCGAACTGCTAGTCCAGCTCCATAATTGGTCGGTCCTCCTGAATGGAGACCGGCGGTTTAATGCCCGACAAGGTATGCGGTTTTAAGAAGATCGATTTGTACTCCGGCTGGAGGGAAGGTAGTATGATCCTCAGTCCGTAGGGAGTGCGTCTCATGCTCCTCTGTAGGGGCGTGTATTATGTATACCATGTTCACTATTTTTACCTCAGGGGGAAATTGCTTCTGACCCCCGGTATTTGGTTGGTGAGTCTCTTTGTCATCTCTATCACTGGGCGGCCTTTACCCCTTGTGTTCGGCGTTGAGCTTGCCGGCCTGCTTGAAGACCCAACATCTTCTGTTGGTGTGATTAGCTGGTTTATCGGGTTTGCCATGAATCTGGCAGGGCCAGTCCCATATCTTGTCTAAATTGGATGGTTCGTCTTTGTTTGCCTTGAGTGGCTTTTTCCATTGACCGGGTTTGGGGCCGCTGAATCCGGCGTTGACTGTTGTGTCACGCGTTCTTTCATTATCGTTGCGACGTTTGTGTTTGCTGCATCGAGGTTTTCCATTACCGTTTCGGACTTCGGAAGTGCCCAAATCATTCGCGTTGTTGCTTCTACGAGCGAGCTAGCTATCTTCTCCCGCGCAAAAGCGGGTCATCAGAGCAGTAAGGGCTGACATGGATTTTGTTTTTTCTTGACCGATGCGGCAGGCGAGCCACTCCTCCCGTACGCTGTGTTTGAAGGCCGCTAGGGCTTCCGTCCGGACAGTCAATGATTTGGTTCTTTTTAACTAAGAACCTAGTCCAGAGCTTCCTGGCTGATTCTCTGGGCTGTTGAACTATATGGCTTAAGTCATCGGCATATGGTGGCCGGACATATGTACCTTGGAAGTTGTCGCGGAAGGCGTCCTCCAAATCCTCCCAGCTGCCAATAGAGTTTTCGGGCAGACTGTTTAACCAGTGCCGAGTTGGACCTTTGACCTTTAACGGGAGGTATTTGATGGCATGGAGGTCATCTCCGCGGGCCATGTGGATATGGAGAAGGAAATCCTCAATCCATACCACGGGATCAGTTGTTCCATCATATGATTCGATATTTACGGGTTTAAACCCTTCTGGGAATTCGTGCTCCATTATTTCGTCTGTGAAGCAAAGAGGGTGTGCGGCGCCTCTATGTTGGGCCACATTGCGACATAGCTCTAATGGAGTCAGTCTACGGTTTTCGGCCTGGGTGTGACTAGGTTTGTCACTTCCGAATAGATAGTCGTCATCACATGTCGGGGCACGTCCTTGCGATCCGTAGATCGATCTGGTATGTCCTGCTCTATTGCCTAGGTCCTGTCGAAGGTCATATAAATGACTGCGAGCTGTTTTACCTCTGCTTGTATGATGAGGCGGGGCGGGCTGGTGTTCGGCTTGAGTTGCCGCTTTACCCCGACCACATGGTGGTCGGTCAGCCGCATTACACAGTGATGGTATGTGCTTCGGCGCCTCACCGTCGAACTGAGGTAGTAATTTGCGCTTCGGGTAGCTTTTGGCTGGGCGCTTGAGGCCGTGTTCTTCGGCTACTAGGACATCAGTCCATCTATCGTTGAGCAGATCTTGGTCAGCTTGAAGCTACTGCTGCTTCTTTTTCAGGCTCCTTGTAGTGGCGATTAGCCGGCGCTTAAAGCGCTCCTACTCGTGAGGTTCCTCAGGCACGATAAAATCCTCGCTGCCGAGGCTCACCTCATCCTCGGAGAGTGGAAGATAATTAATATCCTCCGAGTCGTCGTTTATGACCTGTTCGTCGGGGCCAATTTGCCCATTTTCCCGTTCCTCCTGTTCGGAGGTTATCTCAACGGGGTCTTCATTATTTTTGGCATCGTCCGGAATATTATTTTCTCCTGTGCCTGTATCGTCGTCTTTTCCATGACGCGACTTAGAGCGGCGCCGCTGACGCCAGCGTTTTGGTTGTATCACAGGAGGTTCGTCTTCAACTGGATCTTATTTGTCATTGTCGTTAGTTCTTTTAGGTGTATCTACCATGTACATGTCGTAAGAAGAGGTGGCCATCCAACGTATGGTAAACGGTGGGTCTTGGCCCGGCTCCTCATCGGCATCGTCGTCCATACCGTCGAAGTCTTCGGAGCCATAATCGAGCGTGTCGGTTAAGTCTTCGACAGTGTGTATGAAGTGGGTGGTGGGTGGGAAGCAAAATTCTCCATCGTCAGCCTCTAGTTCAAAACGGATACAATTCGGTTGTGAGCCCCCTACTAAGGATAAAGCTCTTAACGAGTTCAACGCGTCGCCCAAGGGCGAGTGTCGGAAGATGTCCGCGGAGCTGAATTCGATGATCGATGACCGATCAAGCTCGACGTACGCGGACGCACAAGGTTCGGAACCTGTAGCCGGAGACGAGTCTATGGTTCCGGTGACATACATGTCACTTGAAGTTAAGTCTGTGTGCGGCTCCGACGCCGCTAAGTCTGCGGCTTCCGTGGCGGGGTTGAGCTTCCCATCCTCGGATGGCGCGAGCTGCTCCGGATCTAAAATTGGAGCAGCTACAGGTACTGTCATGGAATTGTCACGGCAGATGTCCTAGTGTGAGGACTTAGTCGTGAGGCCAACGCATCTATGTAGTAGCTTGAAGGGTTGGTTGGAATCGAGAGACGCAAGGTTTTACCCAAGTTCGGCCCCTCACGGTGGAGGTAAAAGCCTACATCCTGCTTCATTGATATTGATGATGATGATCACAATTACACGGGTGCTCTAACTCGAGAGCTCTAGACTTGTTTGTCTAACCCTAACTTATCAAACATGTGGAACTTCCCCCTCTTGAGGTGCCCTGCCCCTCCTTATATATGTTGAAGGAGCGGGTTACATGTGGAAATACCCTACTTCCTGCTTGATTGATCTTGATGAATATGTATTACAAGAGTTGATCTACCACGAGATCATAATGGCTAAGCCCAAAAATCTAGCCTGTCTGACTATGATTATGAGGAGATATGTCTATGGACCTAACCCTCCGGTTTATATAAACACTGAAGGGATCTAGGGTTACATAACGTCGGTTACAGAGAAAGGAATCTTCATATTTGGTCGCCAACCTTGCCTTCCACGCCAAGGAGAGTCCGATCCAGACACGAGTAGAGTCTTTTGGTCTTTGTATCTTCACGGCCCATCAGTCCGGCCCATATCCAATAGGTCGGACGCCCGAGGACCCCTTAGTTCAGAACTCCCTCACACATATCTTGCAACTAATGCTTTGCATTACTTCTACTTTGTTGCACTGCCATTAGCTTAGTTTACACATCGTGGATGTGAATATGCCCTTCCTATCCATTTTCAGTACATATTACATCTGTCATCATACCATATTTATCCATTCCAATGTTGTTCTTGTGTATCAGACGTTCAAAAGGAAGATGGCGATTGCTGATCGTGGAGGAGCACGAGCAAAGTTTTTTGAAAAGGTAGTGACACCTGATAAATCAAATAGCCCATTAGGTGTAGTTGAAATATCACCTGACCCACAAAACATGGCCCCAACTCTAGCAGACTCTAGCCCTACTACACGGGTCATCTCTGATGCCTCAACTCAGCAGACCCCAACTACAGCAAACAGTATGATGATGCCAGTTGACATAGCACCAGCTCTACGACGCAAAACCCCCATTCCAGCAAAGAGTACACCAAATCCAGTTGCCAAATCCCTTTTCAAACCAGAGAGAGCCCCAATTGCAGCAAATAGGACCCTTGTTCCATTTCTTCCCAGTTTAGAAGATGAAGCTTATATTGTTGTCAGGAACTTTGTGCGCATCTTTCCTTCATGGAAAGATTATACCGCAGATGCAAAACAATTTCCAGTCTTCCTCCGCAACTTGCGTGTAAGTAATGTACTAATGTTATTCATGGTAATTATTGCATATGTTTCTACTGACAAAAGACACAAGCTTTCATTCTTTTAAATAGGTGAGGACCAAACTAGATTGTCAAGACGAGCAAGGGTTGGTTGCGCTTTTCAAGCACTCATTGATGAAGCATCGTTCCTACCTGAGGCAAGCCCACTTCGATGGCAAGCCTCTAAACAAAATTTCTGTAAAGTCTTCGGTGTTACATTTATCAGACAGTGACTGGAATAATCTTGTTACACATTGGTCTCATTTGCAGTGTAAGGTACTATCTATGATATCACATCACAATTTGAACTACATTTCTGCATTTGCCTTAATGTCTCACTTGTACAAAAAACTGTTAGCAGAACAACATTCATTCTCAAGGGACCACAGAATCTCGCAACTATACTACACACTGCATTGCTTTTGTGAGTACCTCTTGTCCTGTATGACCATACTTACTTTCATAGCTGGTTGCTTATATAGCATCACTGCACATGTTAGCCTCGTTATCGTCCATTTTGGTGGACATTATAAGGTCCATATGGACTCCTACATAAATTTAGAATCAACCCAATGCTTCTGAAGAGGTTTAGCTCTGCAGTCCTCTTGTAAGGATTGAACGTCGTCTATCACTGTACTTACATTAACAGCTACTCCCTCCTTCCCATAATATAAAAACGTTTTGTACAGTACACCAGTGTTCAAAACACTCTTATATTATGGGAAGAGGGATTGGTACATTGTGTAGCATTCTGCATCTTATCTCCCTTGCCCACCATTTACTAAAAAATATCATATCTATATTTAATCTTACCAAAAAGTTGAATACAAAGACAATGCCAGTGCAGAAGTGTAGCCAATTGCTCTTGTCAGTACATTTTGTCCTATAACGCTTGTACTTCTAGGGATTGGTAGTTGATTATGTAGCATCAATCTACATAATATCTTCATTATCCTCAATCCCTTGCAGTATTATCATATCTATAATCACTCTCTAAAAAATGTAGAGTACAGGCAATGCTTATGAAGAAGATTTTGTGCTGAAATTCTTGAGTTATCCTTCCCTTGACATGGAGAAGGCATTATAAAGCCGGTGTTAACTATTAATGTAAGTCAATCCTTCTAAAGCCTTTATCCTCAACTACTGTGAAAGTGCTAGTTATCGACTAGAGGGGGGTGAATAGGAGATTTTTATGAAAGTCTTCAAAACATGGGAGTTTCAAAGACAAACGATAGAAATGAACCTATAACCATGCAGCGGAAGGTAGACTACACTAGACAAGACATAGTCAAGTATTCAATGAAGTGAGAGCACGAAGACTAATAGCAGCTAGGCAGTACAGATCAGGATGGAAGATAGTATGAAACCAATCAGAACAAACAGTCACACAGTGAAGACAAATGGACAATGCAAACAGGCAATGACTTCACAAGGACCAACTGTAAATAAAGAGATGGGAAGGATAGAACCAGTTGCTTGTTGAAGACAATGATTTGTTGGACCAGTTCCAGTTGCTGTGACAACTGTACGTCTGGTTAGGGAGGCTGAGATTTAACTCAGAAGACCGTGTCTTCACCTTATTCCCCTTGAGCTAAGGACACCCAGTCCTTGCTCAATCACTCTGGTAAGTCTTCAAGGTAGACTTCCAAACCTTCACAGACTTCGTTCACCGGCGATCCACAATGACTCTTGGATGCTCAGACCACGACGCCTAACCGGCTGGAGGATTCACAGTCCTCAAGTGTAACAAGTCTTCAGATCACACAGATAGGAAGACTTCAGTGATGCCTAACACTCTTTAGCTCTGGGTGTTTAGGGCTTTGTCCTCGCAAGGATTTCTCTCTCAAAGGCTTCGAGGTGGGTTGCTCTCAAACGACAAAAGCCGTGTACTAACTTTGAGCAGCCACTGATTTATGGTGTAGGGGGTGGGCTATTTATAGCCACTAGGCAACCCAACCTAATTTGTCTGAAATGACCCTGGGTCAATAACGAACTGACACGTGTTCCAATGGTCAGATTTCAAACACACGCGACAACTTTACTTGGGCTACAAGTAAAGCTGACTTATCCAGCTCTGGATAAGATTTGCTCTCATTGTCTTCGCTCGAAGACATAGGATTTTGGTTAAGCATCACTTCAGTCACTCTGACTTTGTTCACTGGGACCCCACTTAACAGTACGGTGGTTCCTATGACTCAACAAAGAAGAAAGGAAACAACGAAACAACTAAATCTTTACACTCCATAGTCTTCACGCGATGTCTTCTCTTGTCATAGTCTTCAATGTGAATTTCTTCACATACCACCTTTGTCTTCAATGTCTTCATACATTTTTAGGGGTCATCTCCGGTAGGTAAACCGAATCAATGAGGGACTACTACCTGTGTTGTCCTGCAATTCTCACAAACACATTAGTCCCTCAACCAGGTTTGTCGTCAATACTCCAAAACCAACTAGGGGTGGCACTAGATGCACTTACAATCTCCCCCTTTTTGGTGATTGATGACAAACTGGTTGAAGTTTTCAACGGGGATAAAAGTATGTCAAATTGTAAAGGGTTTAGGTATTGTCTTCGTAAGTAGCAGAAAGGCTCCCCCTGAAGATGTGCATATAAGTATTTTGCTTTTGAATGCAAATGCACATGGCAGGTTGTATTTGCGGATCTCCTCTTCTAATTATGAAGACAATTCATCATGCATGAAAGGATATAACGAAGATAATGACATGCATAATGAAAAATGGACGTCTGCAAAATGACTTCGTGCGGGATTTACCATCGCATCACATAGTTGACGAAAAGGTAGCAGACGACCATCAAGTTTAAGTGTTACAACTCAAAAGAACCAAATGTATCAAAAGCGAGAGTTGTAAGCACTTGGCAAATGTAGCAGAAGTATAGCAACCACCCATATGGACTCGCTTGAAGACTATCAACTCATATGCTTCTCCCCGTTTTGTCCGTAATGACCAAAAAGGTTTGAAGACATAGAGCTTGCTATGCGTTCCCATGTGGAGTAAGCGATGCAGCAGGGTCATCATTGAGGTTTGGTGGTGTAGACGAACTTGGTGCAGTGTCGATACGCGCCGAAGTTGGAGGTGGTGAGGTAGCATCACCTTGATCATCTATGACTCTGGCATTAACTGTTGTAGCTGAGGAAGAATAGTCAGAGTCTTCAAGTGAGGAGTCCGACGCAAGTGAGCATTCCTTGGAGGAGTTGAGTCAAACTTGAATCTCTCTGTGAGGCCATCGTCTTGAAGATCAGCTTCAGCACTAAGCAATGGCAAGCTCTTCCATGACCTCCGACAGGTTTCATGTGTAACAAAGGCATTCTTGGTGGCAAGATTTCGAATGCGATTGACATCCACCAAGAGGCTTTGCATCTGGCGCTTAAGTCAGTCATGATGCTTATCATGTTTCTGATGTAGAGCGACGAGAAGCTCTTGGTCATTGAGAACACGAGATCGCTTCCGAGGCCTTTGGGCGATGGTACTTGCAGTGGCTTCAGTTTGGGTGCGAGGGGCACATGTATTGCCAGCCAAGGGATAAACACGTGAAACGGCCTGAACTCCTTCAATGGGCTGGGTGAAGCTTTCATGATCGACATTGTGAAGATAAATTGGCTCCTTTGTAGGCTCTGGGTAAATGGCTCCGACAGATATCGGAGCCAGATGCAGCCAATTGTCAGATGAAGAAATCTTGAGCATTGAAGCTGATGCCATTGAAGATATAGAAGACCAATGTCTTCATTGCTCCTTCAAGCTTCGCTGCAGGAGAATGTCCTTTGACCAGCCAGAGAGTTCGCATGATAATATGATAAATAGTGTGGGGCAGATACTCTAGGTCTTCAACAAAGAACTCCTTAGGATAGTCAGCGTCTTGTGGCAGTGGCTTCATCATGCTCAGCATTTGGCTCATATTTGGCTCTGGCTTCTATAAGATGCTTTCCAATGCATTCTAGTGTAGCTGAGAACCTTAATGATGTCTTGGGCTTTAGCTTCATGGTGTACATCATCTGTCATCCACTCAAGGATCCAAGTCTTCAGATCCCTGTTGTAGCCGCGAATGTGAAGGGTAGCGTAGAATTGTAGCAGAAGCTCTTCATTCCAATGTTCTTTGGCAGTCACAAACTGTAGAAGGCCAGCATCTCTGAAGCAGTCAAGGGCTTATTCTAGGCAGGGCAGGCCAGCCATGGCTTCGCTGTCTAGACGCATATGAGGGAAAATGCGCCCCTGATTGTATAAGATGCAGGAATAGTAGTTGCGCTGCTGATAACTCCAGAATCGATCTGAGGAGATTCTTGGCCTTGTGTAGGGGTTCTTAGCACTGTCAAAGAATGTGTTGTGTGCCTTGAAGCCATTCAGATTAAACGATCCTAGTGAAGTTGTAGTACATAGAAACCTTGGTAGCCTTGGCTTTGGCTTCTGGACCTGAGGCCTGTGCTCCACATGATAGTCAAATTGCGGACCGACAGCAGGTGAAAGAACCATAATGGGCCAGCGGATGGTGGTGAGTTGGCCTTGATAGAATGCCTGCTCAAGAGTGTGTGGCCGTGGAGGTGGTACAGGAGCAGTGGCATTGGCTTCGGGCTGCAGATTGGCTTCAGGTGCAATCACTTCTGGCACCATATTAACTTCAGGCGCCACAGTAGGTTCGGGCATGACAACGTCATTGGCTTCAGTATGGGTGTTGGTGGTCGCCTCAATGTTATCAACCCCCACTCGAGTAGCTGGAGGGTCGGACACGTTCTCCTCGAGAACAACTTCAGGGTTGGTTGGGGGTGTAGCAACACGTTCTTCTTCATGTCTTGGCTCTTCTTGTTCATCGGCTGATGCAGCCGGAATATCTTCAGTCGCTTTGGCTTCAGACTCGGGGATGTTCGCAGTAGGAGAGGCTTTAGGAAAGACTTGGCGTGAAACGGAATGGCGCTCTTCTCCTTCTGGAACACTTGACAAAGTGACCTGTGGCCTTGGTCCTTTGCGAAGCCTGTGGAGTGCGGGCGACGCCTTTGGAGAGGGAGTTGGCTGGGCCACAAAGTTATTGTCTTCAAGAACCGAAGTGGTGACTTGAGGTGGAGGGGTACTTGGTGATTCTTCTTGACGGGAGGAGTCTTGTGGGTGATCAGCCCATGAGTCATCCTAAGCAATTGGCGTCAATGGATGACCAATGCTGATGAGTTTGTTGTTCGTGAGAATAGGCGATGATACCACATTGTGTTCGATCTGAGGAAGGACTTCATCATCTTCAACATTGTCTTGATGACCAATGTCTTCAGCTGCGGTGGGGTCAACAGCTGAATGTCTTCAACTTCTGGAGCCTCTATGGAAGCAGGCTCATGAACTATCAACTGGCGCTCACGGTGTTCAGACGCGGGACGAGCAACTGAGATTGGCTCGACGACAAGGGGCTCTGTGGGAGCAGCCCGATCTTTCTTCTTGGTTTTTCTCTTCTTGGTCGGTGGAGCATCATCAGTGGTGGCCTTGGTCTTGCGCTTTCGAGCTTTGGCTTCAGCTGCCCTAGTTTTCTTGAGCTCCGAAGCCACTGTGGGGACTTTAGGCTTCGAGCCTGTCATACTGGCCGGGAAGACAATGCGAGGTTCTTCCTGCCTTGATGCTTCAGGTTGGGCCACAGCAGGCTTCTTCTTTTTCTTGGCAGCCATTCTGGGGTCGATGCCTGGTCGCCCCAAAGCCTTGCGCTTTCCAACTTCATTGTAGCCTTGAACACATTTGGAAGCCAGGTGTTTCATGCGCTCTCGAGAACCTTTAGCTTCTTCAAGTTTCTTGTGGAACGCCTCCTTGAGCTCATGCAGCATGACCTTGAAGTTTTGGACGTCTTCCACGTTGAGCTTGGCCATGTGCTTCTTGAACTGAGCCTTTTCATAATCAATCTTGTGCTTCAGCTCAACAATTTTCTATGCAAGAGCCAGCTTAGGAGTAATGGCTCCATGGAAAGAGACGATGAGGCCAATTGGGAGTTGAAGATCATCAAAACTGAGGTCTGGGCTGTCGAACCACTCATCAATGAACTTGTACAGGATCTCCACATCAAAGAGGGGAAGATCATTGAAGATTTCTTCCTCTTGCTTGCTCTTTATAAGCAGCTCAAGAGCATCATCGCCAAGATCATCGTCGCTAGACAGATCAATGGCTTCGTTCTCATTCCTCAGAACGGCAGCAGGGGTCAATGCTTGACCAGTTGGTTGCATGGGCTTCTTCATCTTATCAGACTTGGAGATGCGAGAGAGATCTTCAGACTGCACACTGGCTTCAGGAGGTGCGGTGGCCAGAGGCTTCGCCCGCGAGACCTTTGGTGAAGAGGAGGGCTTTAAAGCCTTTGGTTTCTTTTGCTTCACAGGCTTCGGTGGTGCAGGCGCTTTGTCAGAATCAACGCCATCTGCAGAGTGATCCACGGTTTCCCCTTGAACCTGAATGTGAGTGATGAGACCTTCAAGGTTGTAGAAGGGCCCAACAATATTGGGTTTAGCATCGCGTGTGCCGTCGGCACGAGGACCAGAGGGACCGGGGTTAAAGTCTAACCCTAGTGACTTCTTGTTCTCTTTGCAGAAGTTTTGGCAAACTGGAAGTTGCACTTAAAGAGATTGTCTTCATGACACCATAACAGAGAGGATGGGTCGGCATTAGCAGGCTGAGGTCCACGGATCATGCAGGGGTGGAAGCCTTGAGCAATAGCTTCAGACTTCGACTTGGGCTGAAGACCTTTGTATAGAATATCTCCCAGGGGCCCTTGATGGCATTCTTTTCAGCATATCCGTCAGTGACAAATTTGTACTTGAACCATTCCTCTGCCCAATGTCTTCAAATCCATTGGATTCGGTTCTTGCGTTCTCCATAGGTCTCTTCTGGATCTGACTTGTATAGCTCATAGAGATCCGGTGGCAGGTCCTTAGCAGTGTTTTCACGGCGTTGTCTACCGCCCTTCCTGACTGATTTTTCTATCGCCATGAAGTTCAGACTGGATGGCTTCAGAAATTGCAAAGGCTTCCTTCGGCTGGTCAGACAGGAATTAGCTTCAGGGAGAATTGATGTGATGTTGTAAGAACTCTGCAAATGAATGTAGACTATGAGAACCAAGGGATTCTCCCACAGACATGCACCTGTGACAGCATTAGAGATGTGAGGGAAGGGGAAGAGGTCATATGCATTCTCAGAAGATTTTGAAGATAAATCAGTTTAGAAGATATTGACCTCATAGTGCGAAGACATTCACTCATATGTAGAGAGTTGGTTCCAGATTTGTACGAATCCACGAATAAGTACAAGTGAGGAATCTAACTACTTTGTGAAGCATAAGTGAACATACTTGGCATGTTATGAGATTCAGAAAAGGATAGATTCAATTTGTTGGGACAGAAACCACTTATGGTTGAAAAAGATGAATCTATCGGATCAAAAAGGATCG
>NW_024112675.1:0-9059 GCF_003073215.2 Triticum urartu | reverse complement strand
GAGGTTGATCTGGAGTCCGTTCGGGGCTCCGGAGAGGGGAATCCGTCGCCATCGTCATCATCAACCATCCTCCATCACCAATTTCATGATGCTCACCGCCGTGCGTGAGTAATTCCATCGTAGGCTTGCTGGACGGTGATGGGTTGGATGGGATCTATCATGTAATCAAGTTAGTTTTGTTAGGGTTTGATCCCTAGTATCCACTATGTTCTGAGATTGATGTTGCTATGACTTTGCTATGCTTAATGCTTGTCACTAGGGCCCGAGTGCCATGATTTCAGATCTGAACCTATTATGTTTTCATCAATATATGAGTGTTCTTGATCCTATCTTGCAATGTCTGATCCGTTAACCCCGAAGTGACAATAATCGGGATACTTACGGTGATGACCGTAGTTTGAGTTCATGTATTCACTATGTGTTAATGCTTTGTTCCGTTCTCTATTAAAAGGAGGCCTTAATATCCCTTAGTTTCCGTAAGGACCCCGCTGCCACGGGAGGGTAGGACAAAAGATGTCATGCAAGTTCTTTTCCATAAGCACGTATGACTATGTTCGGAATACATGCCTACATTATCAATGAACTGGAGCTAGTTCTGTGTCACCCTAGGTTATGACTGTTACATGATGAACCGCATCCGGCATAATTCTCCATCACCGATCCATTGCCTACGAGCTTTCCATATATTGTTCTTCGCTTATTTACTTTCCCTGTTGCTATTGCTATCATCACTACAAAATACCAAAAACATTACTTTTACTACTGTTACCTTTTGTCTACCGTTACACTACTATCATATTACTTTGCTACTAAATACTTTGCTGCAGATATTAAGTTTCCAGGTGTGGTTGAATTGACAACTCAGCTGCTAATACTTGAGATATTTCTTTGGCCTCCCCTTGTGTCGAAATCAATAAATTTGGGTTGAATACTCTACTGGAACTATTGTCACGATACTCCTACTATCTTCGTGCGGTAATCGAGGCCTTGTTATCTAAGTCGATGTTGCTGGTATGAGAGACTTATGATGACGCACCTCTTCTAGAGTGGGTCTGGCATGAATGCCGATTGGGTACTAATGAGTCAGGCTCACAGAATGACGACAGTGGAGACAGATCCAGTGTTCCGGCTAGTACGTCATTGAAAGAAGCTACTTCGGAACTTGGCTAGCCTTACAAAAGCTCGAAGTTTTACTCTTAGGTTTCTTATGTGGTTATGATTTATTTCATATGGTTTTTTCATTTACCTCTGAGTGTCTCTTCTTACAAGTTGGGGCCTAGGCTCGCGCCATGTTTAGGGCTATATTTGGAAGCATTACTTTTATGGTGCGCTACAACCTTCTTCAGGCAGGTGGCCGACTACTGAGAAGTTCGCCAGGAGCTATCTAGTGCCCTCTGTATGGGTGTTAGTTTTAGAATCTTGACACTCCTCCTATCATCCTTCTTGCTTACGCTGTGCTGCTACCAGATGATAAGCTCGGCGCATGGTGCTCGTGTATTATGTACCTCTTACGGGTATATGATGTATGCTCTTCTTTGAATAAGTCTTGTCTCGGACGTGCTCTCTACTCTGGTGTAGGGGGTACTCCGTCGCTTAGTTAGATGGTTAATTGGTATATCATTACTCAGAGGCTCGTGGGGGTACCGCCTCCATCGCCACCATAAATAGTGAAATTGGTGTTGGCTGGTGAGAGGAAGAAATATCAAGTTTGATTCAGGTACCAAACAATTTTTAGGCCTTTGTTAATTGGTGGATACAAAGTGATTTAAAGCTAGAGATCATACGTTTCTCTCAATCATTGGTGACCAAATGATGTCAGTCTGTCGTTTAGTCGGCGCAAAATAGCACAAAAAAGCACACTGCGCTACGAATGTGACCAGCCACTCGATTTGATTCAGTCTTTCACTACCCTGAATAATGGCTCATGATGCCGAATATGTACACGCCCTTTTGAGAGCGATGATCGCTTGCCCACGGTTGGTTTCCAGGTTATTCGTGTTGTGCCGTGTCCATGTCCTCTGTCTGGCCGTTGTGTCGGTTCTCCGTTAGCATCGAGTACATGTCGGACACATGCTGTGTTGCTCCCGTATTTTGGCCTTTACGGATGTCTGTCGTCACTGCTCATGCCACGTCCAGTTTTCCGTTTTTCGTTTGTGACATCAGGCGCTCTATGCTCAACGCCGGTTCGCTGTCCGTGACTCGTATAAACTATTACGTGTGCTTGAGGGCCATGTTAAACGTCTTGTCAGTATGTCGACGCCTTAGTCATGGCCGCTTGGGGTCACCTTATCGTCAGGACGCATGTGAAGTTCGTTTCCTTTGGACGGTGTTCCATTCGGATACTCCAATTGGATACGGGTTACCGAGGGAACAGAATAGAGGCGGCCATCTCGTTGGTGTGTTTGCAGCCCTCAACACCCTCCAAACTGGACCAAAGAACCCATCCTAAATTCCGTCTTCATCATCGTAGTTCGTTTCCATGATTCCGATCGCGTTGCCGCACGGCACCTCCTTTGAGCTCCTTAGGCTCCCTCTACCTGATATTAAGGCTTCCTCCCAAAGATTGATGCGGGCGAACCCCTAACCCCGGTTCCTCTCGCCGCCGGAATGTGCGCCACGCGGGACGCGGTTCACCCAGCGGCACTCACTCCGGCTACCCACCTGCTCGTTGAGGTGCCACATCTCTAGTCGCTCAGTCGCCGCGTCCTTCGCGTGCCTACCAGATCAGGGCCGCCCCTGCTCTCGGACCTGGGATGACCCACTTCGGCGCCGGTCGGGCCCGGAGACCATAGCGGGCGGCGCCCGGGTGCCCAGATCTCGATGCCGCAGGACAGCCGCGTCTCTACTCCCGTTCGCGTCCGCCACGTGCGCCGCGCGACCCGTGCCCACGCCATGGGTCGGCCGGACTCTGGAGCGCCCGCTCGCCGCTTCAACCGCGCCGGCCCCGATCCTCTTGTGTCGCCATCGTGCACGCCGGGCGCCTGCTCGCTTGCGGCCAGTTGGCACAGCTGGATAGGACGCGCGCAACCATCCGCCGTCTGGTCCCGCGCGCAGCTCGTCGGCGTGTCCTCCCAGCCTTCGGAGCCAGGAGCTCGTCGCGGCCAGCTCCAGCGCGCCCGGTTGTGCATGTGGGCGGCCCGGCAGCTGCGGCTGTCCTCCGCCGGCCTGGCCGGAGGGATTTACCTCTGAGCGGAGCGGACTCTCCCGGATCTGCGCGCCCACGCCGCCCTGCTCCACCATCCTGCTTCGCCGTCATGGCCGCGACCAACTCCGGCGACCCCGCCGCCGTTCTGCTCCGCCGTCCGGTCCACCGGTTCTGCCCGATCCGCCCGGTTCGGCCAGTTCTTCCTTCACTTCCGGTTTTCGCTGAACCAGCCCGACCCACGATCCGGTTTTCCACCCTCGGACCCGAACAGGCTCACGGGCCGCAAGGTGAGCTCCAGCCCACTAAATCCCGCCCAGGCGTGTTATAGCTATCTAACGCTCATTTTTTAGATCTGGAATTTTGGCTAAGTCTGGTATCCCTGTTATTTTTATGCATCCTTCCTCATGTCATAACCTCTTCAACGTGGCTCCGATTCGTGTGTGTAGCACATCAAAATGTTCGTCTCGAAGAGTACATCATTTCATCTCATTGCATCATTTTCATTTGAGCTCATCTTGATGCCCGAAATACTGTTGGAAGAGGGCTATGTGATGATCGTTTCAGATTTGTTTCAGCAAATGCACTTTTTTCATTTTTGCCATGATTAATGTGTGCATGCTATGATCCTGAGCTCTACATGTGTTTTGATGTATGCCATGTTATCTTTACAGGGGTGTATGCCATGTATTTTTGTGATCTTTGTGGTGACTAGCACAAGCATGCAAAGTAGTTTACTCAATGATGCTGATTTCAGGGACTTTGAATTTCACTAAGTCCTTGCCCTGTCCTTATTTTATGCCATATGTTCATGTTGTTTCCTAGTGATTCGTGCCTCTTTTGAGGATGATCAGTGAGGGAGTCCTGGATTAGGGGGTGTTCGGGTAGCCGAACTATACCTTCAGCCGGACTCCTGGACTATGAAGATACAAGATTGAAGACTTCGTCCCGTGTCCGTATGGGACTTTCCTTGGCGTGGAAGGCAAGCTTGGCGATGCGGATATTCAAGATCTCCCACCATTTTAACCGACTCTATGTAACCCTAACCCTATCCGGTGTCTATATAAACCAAAGGGTTGTAGTCCGTAGGCAATCAACTTCATATACAACAATCATACCATAGGCTAGCTTCTAGGGTTTAGCCTCCTTGATCTCGTGGTAGATCTACTCTTGTACTACCCATATCATCAATATTAATCAAGCAGGACGTAGGGTTTTACCTCCATCAAGAGGGCCCGAACCTGGGTAAAACATCGTGTTCCCTGCCTCCTGTTACCATCCGGCCTAGACGCACAGTTCGGGACCCCCTACCCGAGATCCGCCGGTTTTGACACCGACATTGGTGCTTTCATTGAGAGTTCCTCTGTGCCGTCACAATCAGGAAGGATGCCTCCTCCCATCTTTAAAGACGCGCCGTTGCTAAGGGAGCCTTGGCTTTCGGCCAAACCCTTCCGGCTAGGTGGTTTCCTCATGACCGCCTGTTCGGCTGTTGCGCCGACGGTGACCTCTCGGGTCATCAAAAGCAACCTACACGTCAGCTCGGAGCTCGTCGAGCAGCTAGATCCAATGGAGCTCTCTTCCGTAAACGAGCTCTTGGATCGCATCGCCGCCCTGGGGGTCGCTACGGATTACGACCAGGTTGGGCTTAAACCCGATCTAAGAGAAATTAACTCTCCCCAAGTCACCCACCACGTTGCCGTGGTAGAGGTGTGCGGCGACCCTTCATCTATTTTAAGGACTAGCTACGTCCGAATTCCCGACCCCTCCAAGCCGGATACCCGCGGAGGGGGAGATGTAACTCAAGACCTGAGCTTAGGATCAGGCAACGGGCCAGATTCACTGGACAACATCCAAGAATCCGAACTTCAGAGTTCGGAAACTCTTCGGCCTCCGAATCTTGGATTGGGTGAGGTTTCAGATTCAACGACACCCGCCCACCATATTAAGCAGATTCTCCATGAACAGGATAAAGGATTGCCGCGAGGAAGACGCAATCTCAATTTTCTGCAGTAATTGCACGGACAAGGGAATCCTTAACGCCGTAAGTCGTCGTGATATCACACGCTTCGCTGACTTGGCGTCCATAGTACAAAAATACTGTGCGATGGAAAGCGCCTGGAAAACCGAAATAAATTTTTGGGATAATCCGGCCTTGAATAGTAATCCCGTCCGAACTAAGAGGGTGCATTATCACAGGACACCCGGGATAAACACCAAAAAGCCAAAACCCTCTACAGGGCATGGAACCGTACTGGAAAGATGGCTTGATGGACCCTGTAGAATTCACAGTACAGAGGACGCCACACCAACTCACAGCCTTAGAGCATGTTGGATACTCCGGCAGGTGGCCAAAATCGGCGAGGACCTCTTAATTCCGAGGCCGCAGAAAGCCAGCCCAAGGACACCAGTACCGTTCTCACAGTCTTCGAGACTTTCGCATCAAACAATGTGCGAAAAAGAACACTCCGCAGCCTCGCCGAAGTCTATCAAGTTGCAACAATAAATCCATGGAGCGACACTGCCTATTACCTTCAACGCAAGTGATGAACCTAGATTCCGAACAGCCCGAGCACCAGCCGCATTGGTCCTCAGTCCCATAGTGGACGGCTTTCGCCTCACCAAGGTGCTCATGGATGGAGGCAGCGGACTGAACCTCATTTATGAGGAAACCCTTCAAAAAATGGAAATAGACTGGAACCGCGTCGAGCGAAGCAGCACAACCTTTAGAGGAATAATCCCCAGTCGGGAAGCGCGCTGCACAGGAAAAATCACACTAGATGTGGTGTTCGGCACGCCGGATAATTACAGGTCCGAAGAAGTCACGTTTCAGGTGGCCCCGTTTAAGAGCGGATATCACGCTTTACTAGGGCGGGAAGCATTCACAATCTTCCAAGCAATACCCCATTACGGGTACATGAAGCTTAAGATGCCCGGGCCGAAGGGAATTATCACTCTAGCTAGTGATCCGGACATAGCACTCCGCGCCGAAAACAAGACGGCCGCATTAGCCCTTGAGGCTATCCGAAGCCTTAGCGGCCGAGGAACTGACTGCGCTGCGCTCCACGGTTAACAGGGATGATGTGATACTCGATAAGAGATCCAAATCCACATCCTTCAAGCCAGCTGACGAAATAGTCAAATTCCAGGTCCATCCAACGGACCCCAATAAAACAGCTTCCATCGGGGCACGACTGAACCCTGATGTAGACGCCGCACTGCGAGAGTTCCTACGAGAGAACTGGGACATTTTCGCCTGGCACCCTTCAGACATGCCAGGATCCCACGCAGGCTGGCCGAACACAGCTTAAATATCCTAAAAGGATTCAAACCTGTCAAACAAGCCCTTCGGCGTTTTTCTGAACCCAAGAGACAGGCTATGGGAGAGGAGCTAGCCAAGCTATTGGAGGCCGGATTCATCAGAGACATAAAACATCCGGACTGGCTAGCAAACCTGGTGATGGTACCAAAGAAGGACAAATCCTGGTGCCTGTGTGTCGATTTTAAAGACCTTAACAAGGCTTGCCCAAAGGATCCCTTCCCCCTCCCCCGCATCGATCAAATTATCGATGCCACCGCAGGACACGATTTGTTGTGTTTCCTCGACGCATACTCCTGGTTACCATCAAATCAAGATGGCAGAATCAGACCAAGCTGCAACAGCATTCATCACACCATACGGCCCATTCTGCTTCAACACAATGCCCTTCGGGCTGAAAAACGCCGGCGCAACATATCAGCGCATGATCCAGACATGTCTGGCAAACCAGATCGGCAAAACAGTGGAGGCGTATGTGGATGATGTGGTCGTCAAATCAAGACATGTCGAATCCCTAGTAAACGACTTGAGGCTTACATTCGATAACCTCCGACAATATGACATCAAGCTCAACCCAGAAAAATGCGTCTTCGGCGTTCCAGCCGGAAAGCTCTTGGGCTTCATTGTATCCGGTAGAGGAATTGAAGCAAACCCAGCCAAGATCCGAGCTTTGTCACAATTGGATGTCCCAAAGGACCTTAAACAAATACAAAAATTAACCGGATGCGTGGCGGCTTTAAGCCGCTTCATCTCCCGCTTGGGAGAAAAGGCACTACCCCTCTATCGCCTCCTTCGGCGCACCGAACACTTCGAGTGGACGGATGCCGCACGGCCGGACTTGATGAAATAAAAGCCATATTGGCAACAAACCCAGTCCTGGCCGCGCCGAACACCGGCGAACCAATGTTATTGTACATTGCAGCAACACATCAAGTTGTCAGCGCAGTGCTCGTTGTCGAGCGGGAAACGGATGGACACAAATTCCCCCTTCAAAGGCCGGTCTACTACGTGTCCACTGTCCTCACTCCATGCAAATCACGGTACCCGCATTATCAAAAGATTGCATACGCGGTATTCATGGCATCCCGGAAGCTACGACACTACTTTCAAGAGTGTTCCATAACAGTAGCCTCGGAAGTACCACTCAACGATATTATCAACAACCGCGATGCAACGGGCCGGATTGCAAAATGGGCCATCGAGCTTCTCCCGTTCGATATAACCTATAAGCCACGGCGAGCTATTAAATCGCAAGTTTTGGCCGACTTCGTCGCAGAATGGACGGAGGCCGAGCTCCCTAAAGAGTACGACACATATTCAAACTGGATTATGCATTTCGACGGCTCCAAAATGTTGGCCGGACTGGGGGCTGGCGTCGTCCTGACGTCCCCCACAGGAGACACAGTCCAATATGTGCTCCAGATCATGTACACGGATTCCAACAATGCAGCCGAATATGAGGCCCTCCTACATGGTCTCCGGATAGCAGTATCCATGGGTATCCAGCGCCTAGAGGTACGCGGGGATTCAAACCTCGCGATATCCCAAATAAATGGAGACTTCGACGCCAAGGACCCAAAAATGGCAGCTTACCGCAACGCCGTCCTAAAAATGTCAGCTCGGTTCGAAGGGCTGGAGTTTCACCATATAGCCCGAGAAAACAATCAAGCAGCGGACGTCCTGGCACGCATCGGAGCAAAACGATGCAGTCCCCCCCCAACATCTTTTTGGAAAGATTGTTCAAGCCATCCGTAGCATGGGAGGGGGAACCCGCAAATAACAGCCCGGACCCAGCCGCACCACTCGACCGAACAATCTGACACAATTGGAGGCTCTGCCAATGAAATTACACCTTCAGCCCACGTAATAATGGCGGTCATCGCCCCGTGGACAGAACCATTCCTAGCCTACCTTACTAGGCAGGAACTCCCGGAGGACCAAAACGAGGCCCGCTGCATAGTGCGGCGAT
Source organism: Triticum urartu (assembly GCF_003073215.2). Lineage (NCBI taxonomy): Eukaryota > Viridiplantae > Streptophyta > Magnoliopsida > Poales > Poaceae > Triticum > Triticum urartu. Next base: position 632 of record NW_024112675.1, on the reverse strand, counting down.
CTAAAGCCTATAGAGTCCATGAGGGAGAGCTTTATAAGAAAAGCACTACCGGAGTCCTTCAAAGGTGCATCTCCGAAGAGGAAGGGCGGAACCTTCTGGCTGAAATTCATGCCGGACTCGGTGGTCACCACGCCGCTGCTCGGTCCCTTGTTAGCAAGGCTTTCCGTACAGGCTTTTATTGGCCGACGGCCCGGGCAGACGCTCAGGACCTAGTCCAACGATGCGCTGGTTGCCAACTTTTTGCCAACCAAAGCCATATGCCACCCACCGCACTCCAAACTATACCCATCACCTGGCCTTTTGCGGTCTGGGGGCTTGACATGGTCGGACCCCTTAAAGGTGGGACCGATAGGAAAAAATACTTACTGGTCATGGTGGATAAATTCACCAAATGGATAGAAGCCAAGCCTGTTAAAACGGCCGAATCCGGACCTGTGATAGACTTCATATCCGGGGTTGTACACCGTTATGGCGTCCCCCACAGCATCATAACCGATAACGGTACAAACTTTACCGCCGACGAGGTAAAACTCTGGTGCAAAAACATGGGCATCAAGCTCGATTATGCTTCCGTCTATCACCCACAAACCAACGGCCAGGTCGAACGTGCAAATGGTCTTATCATGAGCGGC
>NW_024112674.1:0-27449 GCF_003073215.2 Triticum urartu | reverse complement strand
ACCCATGTATGATTTACAACGAGACAACAGATTTGTTGGAAATCATACATACAGATGTATGTGGTCCGATGAATGTTGAGGCTCGTGGCGGATATCGTTATTTTCTCACCTTCACAGATACTTAAGCAGATATGGGTATATCTACTTAATGAAAACATAAGTCTGAAACATTTGAAAAGTTCAAAGAATTTCAGAGTGAATTGAAAATCATCGTAACAAGAAAAAAGTTTCCTACGATCTGATCGGGGAGGAGAATATTTGAGTTACGAGTTTGGTGTACATTTGAAAATGGAATAGTTTCGCAACTCACGCCACCCGGAACACAGCGTAATGGTGTGTCCGAACGTCGTAATCGTACTTTACTAGATATGGTGCGATCTATGATGTCTCTTACTGATTTACCGCTATTTGGGGATACGCTAGAGACGCCGCATTCACGTTAAATAGGGCACCATCAAAATCCGTTGAGACGACGCCTTATGAACTGTGGTTTGGCAAGAAACCAAAGTTGTCGTTTCTGAAAGTTTGGGGCTGCGATGCTTATGTGAAAAAGCTTCAACCTGATAAGCTCGAACCCAAATCGAGAAATGTGTCTTCATAGGATATCCAAAGGAAACTATTGGATACACCTTCTATCACAGATCCGAAGGCAAGACTTTTGTTGCTAAATTCGGAAACTTTCTAGAGAAGGAGTTTCTCTCGAAAGAAGTGAGTGGGAGGAAAGTAGAACTTGACGAGGTAATACTGTACCTGCTCCCTTATTGGAAAGTAGTACATCACAGAAACTGTTTCTGTGACACCTACACCAATTAGTGAGGAAGCTAATGATAATGATCATGAAACTTCAGATCAAGATACTACTGAACCTCGTAGATCAACCAGAGTAAGATCCGCACCAGAGTGGTACGGTAATCCTGTTCTGGAAAGTCATGCTACTAGATCATGATGAACCTACGAACTATGAAGAAGCGATGGTGAGCCCAGATTCCGCAAAATGGCTTGAAGCCATGAAATCTGAGATGGGATCCATGTATGAGAACAAAGTATGGACTTTGGTTGACTTGCCCGATGATCGGCAAGCAATTGAGAATAAATGGATCTTCAAGAAGAAGACTGACGCTGACGGTAATATTACTATCTACAAAGCTCGACTTGTCGCAAAAGGTTTTCGGCAAGTTCAAGGGATTGACTACGATGAGACCTTCTCACCCGTAGCGATGCTTAAGTCTGTCCGAATCATGTTAGCAATTGCCGCATTTTATGATTATGAAATTTGGCAATGGATGTCAAAACTGCATTCCTGAATGGATTTCTGGAAGAAGAGTTGTATATGATGCAACAGAAGGTTTTGTCGATCCAAAGGGAGCTAACAAAGTGTGCAAGCTCCAAGCGATCCATTTATGGACTGGTGCAAGCCTCTCGGAGTTGGAATAAACTCTTTGATAGTGTGATCAAAGCATTTGGTTTTATACAGACTTTTGGAGAAGCCTGTATTTACAAGAAAGTGAGTGGGAGCTCTGTAGCATTTTGATATTATATGTGGATGACATATTACTAATCGAAAATGATATAGAATTTCTGGATAGCATAAGATACTTGAATAAGAGTTTTTCAATGAAAGACCTCGGTGAAGCATATTGGGCAAAGATCTATAGAGATAGATCAAGACGCTCTAATTGGACTTTCACAAAGCACATACCTTGATAAAGTTTTGAAAGTTCAAAATGGATCAAGCAAAGAAAGGGTTCTTGCCTGTGTTACAAGGTGTGAAGTTGAGTCAGACTCAATGCCCGACCACTGCAGAAGATAGAGAGAAAATGAAAGGTGTTCCCTATGCTTCAGCCATAGGCTCTATCATGTATGCAATGTTGTGTACCAGACCTGATGTGTGCCTTGCTATATAGCAGGGAGGTACCAAAGTAATCCAGGAGTGGATCACTGGACAGCGGTCAAGAACATCCTGAAATACCTGAAAAGGACTAAGGATATGTTTCTCGTATATGGAGGTGACAAAGAGCTCATCGTAAAATGGTTACGTTGATGCAAGCTTTGACACTGATCCGGACGATTCTAAATCGCAAACCGGATACGTGTTTACATTAAACGGTGGAGCTGTCAGTTGGTGCAGTTCTAAACAAAGCGTGTGGCGGGATCTACATGTGAAGCGGAGTACATAGCTGCTTCGGAAGCAGCACGAAGGAGTCTGGATGAAGGAGTTCATATCCGATCTAGGTGTCATACCTAGTGCAGTCGGGTCCAATGAAATTTTTGTGACAATACTGGTGCAATTGCCTTGGCAAAGGAATCCAGATTTCACAAGAGAAACCAAGCACATCAAGAGACGCTTCAATTCCATCCGATCTAAGTCCAGTGGGAGACATAGAATTTGCAAGATACATACGGAGAATGTTGCAGACCCGTTGACTAAGCCTCTCTACGAGCAAAACATGATCAGCACCAAAGCTCCATGGGTGTTAGAATCATTACTGTGTAATCTAGATTATTGACTCTAGTGCAAGTGGGAGACTGAAGGAAATATCCTAGAGGCAATAATAAAGTTATTATTTATTTCCTTATATCATGATAAATGTTTATTATTCATGCTAGAATTGTATTAACCGGAAACATAATACTTGTGAATACATAGACAAACAAGAGTGTCACTAGTATGCCTCTACTTGACTAGCTCGTTAATCGAAAGATGGTTATGTTTCCTAACCATAGACATGAGTTGTCATTTGATTAACGGGATCACATCATTAGGAGAATGATGTGATTGACATACCCATTCCATTAGCTTAGCACCCGATCGTTTAGTATGTTGCTATTGCTTTCTTCATGACTTATACATGTTCCTATGACTATGAGATTATGCAACTCCCGTTTACCGGAGGAACACTTTGTGTGCTACCAAACGTCACAACGTAACTGGGTGATTATAAAGGAGCTCTACAGGTGTCTCCAAAGGTACATGTTGGGTTGGCGTATTTCGAGATTAGGATTTGTCACTCCGATTGTCCGAGAGGTATCTCTGGGCCCTCTCGGTAATGCACATCACATAAGCCTTGCAAGCATTGCAACTAATGAGTTAGTTGCAGATGATGTATTACGAACGAGTAAAGAGACTTGCCGGTAACGAGATTGAACTAGGTATTGGAATACTGACGATCGAATCTCGGGCAAGTAACATACCGATGACAAAGGGAACAAGTATGTTGTTATGCGGTCTGACCGATAAAGATCTTCGTAGAATATGTAGGAGCCAATATGAGCATCCAGGTTCCGCTATTGGTTATTGACCGGAGAGTGTGTCTCGGTCATGTCTACATAGTTCTCGAACCCGTAGGGTCTGCACGCTTAACAGTTCGATGACAGTTATTATTATGAGTTTATGTTTTTGATGTACCGAATTGTTACCAAGGTTAGGAGTCCCGGATATGACACAGGACATGAGATATGGTTCTCGAAAAATGTCGAAAGAGTGACAACAATTGAAATTGCTATTATTGATGTACTACTTCGTGTATACTAAGCCCAGAGTAATTTTTCGCGGCTGATTTCGTGAAATAGCGAGATACCGAGTATTACAATCACAGATACATGTCACCCCCAAGCGGAACAATATTTTGGTCACCATAAAAGGCTTAAGACTATCGAAAGAGAGCAGAAGGGAGCACCTAAAAGATATGGGTCAACGGCGACTGCCTGCTCCCACCTGCGTCGATTGGCAACTAAATAGAAAGACGAGGGCACACCCCCCTAAATTTCCTTCTCCCGCCCCCATTATCTTATCAACCTCTCACCAATCTAGAATAGGATACTATCTCCTAATCCAGAAAGAGCTCCACCTCCTCGCGCGCAAAAATAGGGTCGTTTCAATCTCTCCATTGTCTTGCTATCGACACCATGAATCCTTCTATAAAAATACCTGGTACAATGGAGCACCACCTGAAAAGATTACACCGAGGGAGTAGTCGAGTCTTTAGTTGAAATCTTCTTAAGAAAGACGACAAATAATTTTATTCTCTTCTTTTCCATTTGTATTTTACTTTTTGCTCTATATGTATTGCGTTCATTTCTTACTCCCACTACCCACATCAATTCCATTGAATAGCAAAGGGAAATTCTTATTAATTGGCTAATCTCATTCGCTGACGCTGACGGATATCTATTTTTCTTAGATATTTTTTATGTAGTCTGTTTTTTCATCAGAGGAGCTTTACATTTTTTTTTTATTTTATTTTTATTTGTTATTATCGGTATAGCAATACTATAACTCTTAATCATAACTCTATGCATTTATAATTTAAATAAATTATCATGATAATATACAACGCTCGTAAGTCCCTGCCGGCCCCTTTATCCGAACGCCCTAATCTGTTCGGAGTCCGAGCATCCCGCACTGCACACACGGCTTCTTATGGCATCCAAATCAAGACTTAAGTCGCCGTCTCATGCTTACCGTGCTTGCGCCCACTTTCTCGTGCGGGAGACGTCATCATACCGCCGTACGTTCGTGTGTCTAATATTTACAGCTCCCAGTTGTCGCTCTAGCCAGGATACGTAATCCACTCTCCCCTCCTCTTGCAATCATCCCATTGAATCTTGCGTGTCGTCAGACTTTTATCTACACCTATCCTCTGGGCACACTTCAAACACAATCTTGCCATGGCGCTGACTGCAGGACCAACCGGTACGTCAAATATAACGTGCTGTACAGAGATTGGAGGACAGCCCCGAACTGCATGCGAAAGACCATGCGCTCGAGGCCCGGCCAATGCATCTCATGTAAGTTCTGGTTCGGGCTATCATATAGGAAATGCACTGGAATTAGAGGTCTACACGGCAGTACCTAAACTACTTATATATATTGACACTAACTTTTGCTTCAATGACAAATACACATCGAACGTCCCGTCATGATGGCTCTCTTGCGTGGAAAGGACCAACGATAGGCATTTTCTGAAAATATGTTAGAGTTCGCCTACTTGTTGTAAAATGAACTATTGTGTTACCATAATGCCCTACGGTGTTTCTTAATAAAATTAAACTCAGGGAAGAGTTTTTAGTTCTGTAGGTGAACAACCTCACCAATCAATATTATGTAAATCCAAATGAATGCTAACTTCACTAAGGGTTTACGGACCTCTCCTGCTCGTGTTGTAATTTATGACTCCTTATCCCAAAAGAATGAAACAAAGTCATGAAGTATGAGTGAGTTTATAACCTATTTCTCATCGAAAGTAAAGTAGCCTGAATCAGGTAAAAACCATTTCTGTTCCTTCGAACGTCTACGAGAATAGTTATAACTGGATCTTTGCAGCCTTTAATGCACAAGTCCTATTACTGGAGCGAGACTCCCACCCGAGTCCGCCGTTTGAGAGAGAGATATCCAATCCACATTCGGTCTGAACGAAACAAACCGCGCTGCAATCAGCTCGGGGTGTGCCGGCTCAATTGATTTCTAGGGATCAATTCCTACGAGCCCAAACATCCCTAGTGTAGGCAAGGCACCCGCTGCCCTGGGGTGGGCGGGGACGCGCTGGTAAAGTCACGGGCTCGGCATTGCCACTAACATGGCTAAGGCTTCCGCACTGAGAAACGTTACGGCGGGGAAAGCCGAGCTCAGCATCCTAATCCAACTTTGAACAACGACCACGGGCTATATGCTGGGCGGCGAAGTACAATTCGGAGATATCATTCCTGGCTGCACCCCTTTGGACCATCCACGATGCGGGTGGCTGTCCTTAGGCGCCCAACGGCTAACTCCCTGGTTACGCGTGCACCTCTTTTTCGAACGCGGCCTTCTGCCGAACACGCGCGATCGCTCTGGTGTAAGGCACCGGCGGTGGTTTGTTCGTCATAGCGAGTATCGACGTCGTCTTAGGTGGTTGTCGCAGGCAAAAGTGGAGACAGGAATTGGTTCTGTACGTCAGTCGGAAAGACAATGGGAGGTTGCCAACAAACTCTTAAAAAGCACGTGAACCGAAACGCATGTAATAATGCTACACCACGGTTCAACACAGCGGCTTAAACGACGCTAAACTGCATGCCCCTTCATAATAATTTAAGATAAGAAAGTGTACAACAATCAACTACTTCTAGCCCCTTGCAATATGCACGCAGCGTTTAACAGGAACCCAGGTCTCTGGGTTGACGCCAGGCATTTTTTTCTGGTTTCCAATTTTTTTTTGCACTACCCGCATCAATCCGATTGTTCGAAACACAGCCAAAAAATAATTCAACATTAACTATGAACGGCCAATATGTCACTAATGCTCATCTAACATTACTACTCCCCCTCTCTGCAGAAGCCTCCTCCAATGTATTACAAAAGGAACGAATCCACTGTTTGCGCACAAAATAGGCAAGTGCAATTTGAGCCAACTATTTGCATCCTTACCAGGAGCATCATAATTTAGCATCACTTGCATATCTTTCAATGTGTTGGCACGAATAGCAATACACAAACAGATTATCGCTGGAATGCCGCTCTAATTGACGAACACTTCAGAGGCCATTGGTGAATCGAGCTCAGGGTCATTACGCTTATACGATCGTACTGCGTCCTAATACAACCATGCCCACAAGTCCCTCTTCACTGATATAACCCGTCCCTCCTCAACTGACAGGGTGTCCATTTACGACTCTGCACTCTCTGTGTGTAGTAGCTGGAACGCATGCACTCTTTCCTCTGTATATGGATGCGCAACTTCTTCCTCTCCATTGTAAGCTACTTGCTCTTTCTGTGCTTGCAATTTGAGCTCCTCTTTCATGTGGCTGCACTGGATGTGTGCAGTATTCGCTCTGACAGCACTTACTTATGCCGTTTTCGTTGTCTTTTTCACTTTACATTTTCCTGCACTTAGAGACTTATCTCTGTACCCTAACTTAGTTGCTTATACGTCGCCTCAACTGAAAGTCGAATTTGATCTCAAACATTTTTGATAGGATGGAGGTCAACATATGGTAGTGCTGTCAATTCACATAATAAGACTGGATCTGGCACAGAACTAGAACTGGAAATCTATATCATAACTAATATAATTTGTTTACTGACTTGCAACCTAAATATTAATTTGTGCCACATGTCTGACAGACTTTTAGATCAGATCGCAATAATCAATGATCAATATTTACTACTGTATAATTAGGTTTGATGAAGTCTGGATGGTCAACCATAATTGCAAGAACTTTGTGCTGAGCACTAGCCGTGATAAGATGTTGCAAATCTTCATCACCTCTAATTATAACCAACCCATCTGAAATTGTTTTCTCAGGTAAGCACCAGTAAAGTATGTGCTCATTGGCAGGATATCCCAACCAATTTAGGTGCTCTTCTAAGACTGCATATGAAAATGTGCAAGCATCAACATAGTCAAAGACCTCCAAAGAAGAGTTATAGTACTCTAGGGCACTGATAGGTCCATAGAAAATACCACCATGTTCCAGCACTAATGTAAAGAAAGGAGTGTGAACACTCTATCCCATTGCTGAGTCACACACTGCATCCAAAAAGGTCAGAAATTCGGTGCAAAATTTAGTTAACTTCATATAACACTGACCAGTTAACTGCACAAATTCAGTTAACTGAATATAACACTAACAGTTCACTATGATTCGAAATCCAACACTACAGGGACTGTAAGCGAATCTACACAAAACAAAATACCAAATTCACATAAGAAATACAAAATAGGGTGCTTCCACGCAACAGCACTATCTTCATGCCTGAAACCCAGAACTTCCTACATAAACCCTAGACTAAATGCATCGCTCAAAACCCTAGCTTGCTTTCATGGTAAGAATGTCACATTGCAAGATCAAAGCAATTCAGAACCTTGAATCTGCTTCCAAATCGCACGGATCCGGTGTACTAGGCCGTACTTGGCCGGGCACATACAAGAAAAGGAACATGGAAGAGGAGATGCAGGGCAAAGGACTGCTCGCCATAGTCTGGAGGAATGACAGCAGGCGGCCAGACTAGATGAGCGGAGGGAGGCGGCACTAGACCGCCGAAGAGCTCCGGCGAGGCAGCCATTGTTGCTGACGTTAGCAACAGCCACGCGTGCCCCGACAGGGGGAATGATGGAGAAGGGGGGCGAGTGGGGATAAGCTACAGGAGTTTCCATCGACATAATTGTTGCTGACGTCAGCAACAGCTGCGCGTGCCCCGACAGGGAAAAGGATGGAGAAGGGGGGCGAGTGGGGATAAGCTACAAGAGTTCCCCTCGACATAATAAATTTAGGTGCTCCCCCGTTGCTGTCCAGCCTGTACTGCGGGTTGATTATAAGGAACGGCAGGGGCTCTTTGCAAAAACGCACGCGCTGACCGGCTTGAGGCCAGTTCACTTGTCGCTTTGTGATTGGTCCAGGAACTAAGTTGCACATTGGGCACAAGTTCTGAAACTAGATAGGGTCGTTTTACAAGTTTTAGGACCAAACCATCACATTGTGAGAAAGTTGACGGACTTCCAATGCTTTTAACTCTTTTAGATACGAGAACTCCAACGTATCATTGCAATTTTTTAACCATCGGGTTTTACATTATGGGTTGAACTTTCGCCATCGATATTAACTAAGAAAATATGAGGTATATGCTAAAAAGGAATACTATAGGATTTGTATTCAAGAGATCTACCGTACAATTTTTGTGACATACTAGTTTATATTTCATTTGCTAAACTTAAGATGTAGGTTTGACACAAAAGACAAGGGGTCCAATAAACCAAGACAAAGGGAGCAGAATTGCAGAAACGACAGCTTACTGTAAACATAGGACTAGATAATAATAATTCAAGGAAAAAAAAGAGTAATGCACCAACTTCTCCATGGCAAATTCACGGTTCCACAGATCAAAAAAAAAATTGTACCTCAAACAAGCATGAAACAGGTAAAACAATGCCCTGTGGCATAGCATTAATGATAAAAACAGTAAGGTGTACACTAGCTACGTACATATAACTATGAAATATAAAACTCTAATCAACTTGAACAAGGCGGTGCAACCTAATGGCCCATCTTTCATTTCTCTTCTAGGCAGAACTAGAAAGATGAACATGGCAAGCAAACCTACACTCTGTCCAAGCTATATAGCCGCAGCAATATCCACCTAGTTAACCATTCGCTATGTTCTCATCATTCCCCATCTGTATTGACAGCCAACTTCTAATGGTATTCCTCCCGTCCGCTGTATAGCCACAATATCCTATGGTCTCACACCGAAACCTTGCAATTCCACACACAAAAAAGGAACCCAAAGGGTTCTTCTAAAATTGCAAAGCTATGCAACAACTCAGATTATCTTTGGCTAGATCTGCGGCTTCGTTTCACACATGACTGGGTTCCATTGCTTGCTGCTCCATCTGCTTCTCTAACTCTTCTGTAGAACAGCACGTAAGCTGCACCTGACTTCACTTCTTCTTCATTGATGGCAGAAACATGGCTATCATCAAAATTGTACCACCTGTTCTCATCCAAGAGCTGCACAAAATACAACTCCCCATTAGACTTCTAGATTAGAGCCAACACACAGGCAAATAAATAGCTCTACAACACAATAAGTAGAACTAGGAACTCCGGAAGACAATGTGGTACTATAAGTTTCTATAACCAATTTCTCCTTTCTGACAATGCAGATTAAATGAATGTATGTGCTTAGGCAGCATAGCTAGCAAAGTCTGCTATATATCCAATAACGAGATTGAAAGAGCAACTAAGTAAGGGGGTGTTTGTTTCCAGGGACTTTTTTGTGTAGGGACTAGAAAAAGTCCCTCTTAGAGACTTTTTTACCAAACGGGAGGGACTTTTTAGGGACTAAACTAGGCATTTGGGACTAAATGAAGAAGACTCTCAAGGAGAGTCTTTTTTGGGACTTTTTGGGACTTTTCCAACAATGCCCCTCCATGCATTTAATGGCCCGCCACCCCATGGTGTTGTTTGATTGTTATTCTTCTATATACTAGGGGCAATATGGTCATTTAATAACCTCTAGGAAGGGACTAGGGACTTTTTAGTCTCTGCAAACAAACAGGGAGGGACTTTTTAGGGACTAGAGACTTTTTTGTTGGGACTAGAAAAAGTCCTAGGACTTATGAACCAAACAGGGCCTAAGCATTGCAGGAATAACTGCAGTTAAAGATAGAACACCAACAATTTAAAACAATGCATTAGTATGATACTTCGGCCCCTACTTCCAAATACATAAGGACATGCAATAACAAGTTGGAGGTCCTAAGAAGCTACCACTGGTGTCCTTCAGAGAAATAAACTGAAATTGCGGAAGCAATATTACTCCCTCTGTTTTTGTATACAAGGCCACTTTGTTTTCATGTCATACTTTGACTTATAATTTTGGTCGACAAAATATGGCTTATATGTCAACAAAAATGTATCATCGGAAGGTTATTTGAAATGTGTATCAAATGGCATGCTTTTTGTGGCATACAACTCACATTTCAATAAAATGGTCAAAGTTAGACATAAAAATATGAAGTGGCCTTGTATACAAAAACGGAGGGAGTAGAATTTGAGAAATTAACCTTTTTTTGGAATAATTAAAAAAATGAAGTAGAAAATAACCTTTATGTAAGCAGTATAATGCCCACTCGCCATGCTGCCATAATGATTGCTAACAGCATACAGCTCATAAGTTTGACGCTGAGGTATCTTGTTAGCAATATAGTTTGTCAAATCCAAGTCATGTATTGGGAAATTAACAAAAGTTTCCAGCTTATGCTTAGTTGACCTACTAAATGAAAATCTCTTCAAATGAATAACTAACACTTCTGGTAGTCTCCATAAATCAAGCTTTTTACTAGCTTGCCTTTGCTCCTTGCACCTTGGACAGTACCTAATTCAATTAACATAACTCTGTTAAACTAAAATGTAAAATTAAAGTTCTAGGCACTTGAAAGGAACAGTTATAGCATGTGCCTGTTATAAGATATTTCTAATAATCTGTAATGGGCTAAAAGTGATGCTTTCAAGATCAGTGCACAGGAAAATAATATAACAACCATGCAGCGCCATTATTTTCTGCATCGAAGAGGACACTGATATTTTGATTTTCCAGTTCTTTCTCATTTACATAGATTCATATTTAGCAATGCAAGGTATCCATGAAAATACTAAATCCTAAGCCTACGAGTGAGATTATATCAAGTGAAATGCAAATGCAGATAACATAACTACTACTTGACATACTGTAACCCCTATGTTGACTGAAACTGAATATCAGCTAAGCTAGAGTTAGCAACACTTGCATGAACAACATATTTGCAAACATCAAAGGTATCTTCAGGGGGGGCAGTATTGAATACTAACCACATTTCTTCAGGAACAAGTGGTTCTTCTCTCAAGAAAGCATCCAAGCATGCATAGAGTGAGAGAGGTTCACCACGGGTTCTCTTGGCGGGAGGAGCATACTTAAACACCTCTGGAAGGTGATGGTTTGTGTTCAACTTTTTAAGATCTAACTTGGACCAGTTGACAAAAATAACAGTTGCAACCGAAGACTGCGGAACCCTGATAACATAATCAGTTTGCTCAATCACTGTGTTGCTATCATCAATCAACTGTAGCTGAAATTTGCTGCTGTCGGTGTGATAGCTTTGTGTTCTTGTGGAAAGAGAACTTTGAACTGCCGAATGTTGTGCCACATGATTTCTGAACATGGGCACAAGCATTTTACGGGCCATCTCATGGATATCAGAACCGGTGACAGTTTCATTGCGAGATATTTGTGCAAGAAGAGGAACACCATATGGCTTCCAAGAGGTTGAGCTGCTATTGTTTCCAAGGTCCCTACAGAAGCAAAGCTATTATTTAAGAAGAATTTGATGCACAAGAAGTGCTTTCCCACTATTGCATGTTAACAGTTAATGGAAATGGCATATGTTGTGTTTGCTGTTATATACAGCAAGCAAGTTACTAAAGCTATCGCCCTAGCAGAATAAAAATGCAACTTATGTCTTTTTTGTCTCTTTGCTTACAAGTCTTCACGGCGATGCACAAATTGAACATAACTTGCCCTTTTTTCCAATCTTGGAAGCCTATAAACTGCCAGGTGATCATCATCTTTAATTGTAGAAAGCTGGAGCACTGGATCCTCGAGAATAAGATGGATCCTATGATTACGTATCTGCAAATACAATACAAAGAAAATAGATTTACTAACACGATGAAATACAGCAGCATATGCTTGTTAAAAAATGGGTATTTTGTAACAAACCTCGGCAATTAGAAGTCTCTCTTCATTTCTAAGCGAGCATGCGTTGCTGAGTGCTTGGATAAGGTCCCTGCACCTACCTTGCTTGGGTACACTTACAGTGTATGGTATTGGTGGAGCACTCCCATCACAAGTGAAAACCACAACAGTCATGCTCCGCGTTGAAGCAAATTGTAGAGGTAAGGAAAGATACATGAATGGGTCAAATGTCACTGAAACCTTTCCACATACTGGACAGACCAAAGTTGACTTGTACTGCCCCTGGAAATTAAAAGGTAACATTTAGCAAAAATACCTCTGCCCAGAAGTCAGAGATCAATACACCATAATTTCATGCTAGACGTCTCAACCTTGTACTATTTCACAAGACTTTTTTAAGCGCTGGGCGCTGGGCGCTGGGCGAGTGTTCCACCTGGCCTAGTGCAATGACAGCTTAAGAGGCGCCTATGCACGCTTAAGCATTTTGTACGCATAAGGCAGCAAGGGGCGGCTGGGTGCATTTTTCAGAGAATACAGGCTCTAAACTCTGCAACACTAGCCCAATAAGGCCCATTATGGAACCCTAGCTTGCAAACCCAATCCGAACCATGCTCTAATCTGAACCATCCGTCTATACTCCTCTGTCTCTTTCCCTTGCCTGATCCCCTTCCAGACACACACCAATGGTGGCGCTGCAGCTCCTCCACTGCCTACTCCCGTCCAGGCACGCGTCAATGGCGGCTGCAGCTCCTCCTCCGCAACTAAATCTGTTTCCCCACCTCAGTCCCTCTTTCCCCATAGCTGCCTCTCTTCCCCATGGTCGTCGCCTCATCAGCGCTGGAGTACCTTGTCAGCCGCCTAATTTTTTTTTTTTGACAGAAAGACTGTAAGGGAACCCCCTACAGTATAATTGGTGCAACAACCCCAAATTGCAAGTACCATGCCTTGAACCTGGGTGGGTGGGAAGGCATCAGCCCCTTCCAACCACTAGGCTATGCCTTAGTCAGCCGCCTAATTCACTGCCTAGGGCCAAAACAAGGCGTTTTACCTCCGCCTAGCGCCTAATCGTGCGCCTAGGAGCACCTAATTTTTCCACGATATTTCATTCTAGCAACATACTGCATTGGCTAGCAATGGAAAGCATTTGACCGTCAACAACATAAAACATAACAGCCAATAAGAGGACTGTCACATTTATTGCAGAACTCCCATCTCATACGCGGAAACAGTGGAGCATACATTAAACATGGGTGTCTTTCTGCTACCTTGCTGCATAGCAGAAACACAAAAACTGCAAGAACATGCACTAGCATCAGTTGTTTTTCCATGTCTGTTTTCACTATCATGGGGTCATCCAAATTTAATCAAAATATCCCTTTAAACTGACAAAGGTACAAAAAATACATAACGACTGCAAGAAACTAAAACATGACCAGAAGGCCATGAACCACCTCTTTACAGCATCGAACAAAGCGATTCGTACAGATTTGGCCATTTGGGAGTTGAGACTAACCTGGCATACATCAACAATGATAGAATCATTTCTGGCAATGTGATTTGCCCAATACTCATCAGCAACCTCTTCATCTGATCGTCCCTCAGCATCTTTGGATTTTAAGTAAGGTCTATGTTTCACACGGTTCAAGTCTTCATGCAGTCCATCCAGGAGGAATGCCAACAGCTCCTGGAAGTATCAAGATACAGATTTTTGAGAAAAACTGCAGATGGATAAGGAGCTGTCTAACGAAAGAATCAAACCTGTGAATCGTGTTGGTTGTATCCACTGAACTGAGGTGCAAACCGAGACAACTTTGTTTTGAATGGTCGTGGAGACACTGGGGTGCGGCTAGGAGCCCAAAGTTTTCTCAGTAGCTCTCCAAAAGCTAATGCAAGTTCACCCTACAAGACTACCATCAGATCTCAGTAAAATTAATAGGACACATAGATGCAAATGATCATGAGGTCATAAAAAATATAGCCATTGTTACAAAAAGCAAAGTTATTTCCGTATTAACAAGCAACATTGATGCATTAAAACTTCAGCATGTTCCACAAACCTATTTATACCAACTGTAATGTGTAAAGATGTGAGATCTCAATGGAAATACACATGAGATTTTGTCTCTCCAGCAAATAAACTACTTCTGGTTTAAACACAACTATGTATGCAATAAAACTAGACAAAGCTGCTGTAACAACAGAAAGGGTGCACTCTGCCAGATGCGATGATGGTATACAGAAACACACAAATTTCATCCATATTTAAGATAAACTGACAAATTTGTTTTAGTGAAAAAATTATGAATCTGAACCACAATAAAGATGAAGGTACAGGACACAATAAACGATAGCAGTAAGACTACAGTGGTGAAGGTACGCAATGCCCACAGAGATTCAAGGTAAAATTAACTGAATCTAAAAAATCTAAACAAGATGCAATTTTACTTCTGTAGCACATTCAGTATCTGACATTTTTATGGTTGTTACATCAACACTAACAAGTATTTCTTACAAATATAATCATGCTCACAAGTTATACTGAATGCATAACAGTATGTCCAGTTGCTTCACCAGATAAGGGCTAAGTAAAGCATCAAGATTTTAAGGTCGCGCTAGAGAGAGTACTTACCACCATACCCAGAGGATTGTGCCAATTAATTTCACAGTGGTAATCTTCACGAAAATATCTAGCAAACTCTGGTGTGTGCACAAGACATTGTACAGCACTGTTCATGAAACATGTGTTTCCCAAGTTAAGTAGCCCAGTAAGACCTGACGGAGATCCCCTGGTGGTCACACCAACAGTACCAGGAACATTATCCAAGTCACCACTGGAAGAGCGCAGGTACTGGCTTTGCATAAGACTCGAGCTGTAGCTTCTGGAACCATAACAGAGTGATGCTAAATTCTCATTTGAGAATCCTGATTTCGAAGCATCTGTCATCAAATAAGTTGATGCGCTTCCAAAATAATCTTCTTGGATCGAACTCATGCACGCACCATCCAAACTACCATTTGCATCAGTGGCGACTTCAACGAGAATCTGCCATAATAATATAAACATTTCGTAGTTAGGATCATTTACTCTGGAAACGGACAGACATAATTGCCCTACAAATTAGTGTCATTACCACCCAGCAGAAAGTGACAAGAAGTCAAAAAATATTTTTAAAACAGCTCACGACTACCAACAATGATGTAAAGTCCAGTTCTCACATCTTGATCCATTTGAATGTTGGCATCATCAAGAGTTTTCTCCAAGTTATCCATCAAAGCATGCTTTGTTCGACCATAGTAGTCCCAAATGCACACCTACCAATAACAACCATAATGAGTAAGCAAAACTTATACGTGCAGTAAAATCCATAGGAATAGACATTCGAATACAACAGCTACCTCATCTGGTACCAGATCAAAAACCTCACACGCCTTCTTACGGAGCTCATCAACTGTAACCTGCATGAATTTTCAGATTATAAGTTTTTACATTAATTCACAAGGGTTCATCTAGTCTACTTCTACAATGAGTAGTGTCATTACACGAATTCTACAGAAATGTTTCTGTATAAAGGATCTATCGTCTCATAATTTACATAATTCATTACTATGAATAAATGGAAATGAAATTATTTTATATATTTTACAGTGGACAAAGATATAAGGGCGTACCTTCTTGCTTATCCTTACTACAGCTTGCTCTCCTTTCGGCATCAGAAGTAACTGCAGACGTAAAGGATAAACTTCTATGGCTAGATCAGTTTGAGACAAGCCAGTATTGATTGCCTTTCTTGGTAGTGTTGGCCCTCCGCCATACCTGTTAACGGGTTTTGATAAAAATGAAAAGGTTAAGCTAAGTTAATACGAACAAGATTTCAAAGTTTACAGTGTCAAGCAAGCAAACGAAAAAATGGAAGCTCCGCTTGCCAGAGAAGATTTCAACTTCTTTTGTCGGATAGTTATCCACCACAGGCTGTGAAATATGTCGCTTCCAAAACAATCGTTCTACAGATAACAATGCCTTCTGTTCTCAAGAATTTGCGCGACTAGGATATTGTGACCAAAAACCATTTGTTCACCAGTATCTTCATACAATCATTTTAGAAAGAAATATATTTGGTTATGTAACAAATAGTTGAGTCAAAAAGGGAGTCATAATATAACTTTCTAATATAATGAACCGAAGTTTGATGCTTCACTTAGCATGACAAATAAAGTGAATGAATTTAGTTTACAGTAATACAGGTAAATGGACTGACTGTAAACAGCCCGATGAACAATTAATCCATAGAATCAAATAAGGTGGCACAAGAGCGATAGGTCCATATTTTCAGACAGAGACACGTTGCTTTGTTGCTACCACAAGAAAAACAGTATCACGTAATTAAATGCACAGTGGCATTAGATTTTCGGAATCAGATTCGCATTCTGCACAAACGAGACATACCAACCATGCAGCTTTTCCCAGACTTGCTGAGGGAGCAATATATAATCACGGCCTTCAACCAAGGTATCATGTAGCTCAATCTGCATGTCGGAGACTTCAGATGCCATGTCATCCAACAAATTTGTATTGTCAATAGCTCCTGGCCTTCTAGGAGTATTTGAACCAAACTCATGATGATGAGAACCATTACTTGGTACACCAGCCAAATCTTGAATAACATAATCAATCCAACTTTGCCACCACCTATTTGAGTCAACCAAGAAACATATATGTCTAAGATCCAAAAGAAGAATACAAAAATGACACAGCAGGTCAGGATCAGTCAAACATAAGATGTGAATGCTATGTAAATCTGTATTTCAGATGACGCCTACAGAAACATAGTTTCGATGACATCTATCTACACTGTACAGCCAAGTATTACCTCCGTCCCAAAAATCTTGTCTTAGATTTGTCTAGATACAGATGTATCTAACACTAAAACGTGACTGGATACATCCATATCTAGATAAATCTAAGACAAGAACTTTGGGACGGAGGGAGTACATAACACACAAATCAAAGGAACAGCTAAAGCAATTGATCTTTCTCACACACAACGAAAGAGTGAGAATAGACGATTTATTGCATTTAGTGTTCTTTGATTTTGTGTTAGTTATTGTCGCTCGTTCAAAGTTCTGTTAGATTTGATTAGATATGATGCTATCCGTCCGTGTTAGTGTTAGCATACCATCTTATCTACAGACAAATCTAAACAAATTTTTGGACGGGAGTAATACGTTGCTGTACATGTGTTTAATAGATGTCAATCCGAAACTATCTTTCTGAGCTATCTGATCATTACAATAGCATTCACATCTTATGTTTGACTGATCCTGACCTGCTGTGTCATTTTTGTATTCTTCTTTTGGATCTTAGACATATATGTTTCTTGGTTGACTCAAATAGGTGGTGGCAAAGTTGGATTGATTATGTTATTCAAGATTTGGCTGGTGTACCAAGTAATGGTTCTCATCATCATGAGTTTGGTTCAAATACTCCTAGAAGGCCAGGAGCTATTGACAATACAAATTTGTTGGATGACATGGCATCTGAAGTCTCCGACATGCAGATTGAGCTACATGATACCTTGGTTGAAGGCCGTGATTATATATTGCTCCCTCAGCAAGTCTGGGAAAAGCTGCATGGTTGGTATGTCTCGTTTGTGCAGAATGCGAATCTGATTCCGAAAATCTAATGCCACTGTGCATTTAATTACGTGATACTGTTTTTCTTGTGGTAGCAACAAAGCAACGTGTCTCTGTCTGAAAATATGGACCTATCGCTCTTGTGCCACCTTATTTGATTCTATGGATTAATTGTTCATCGGGCTGTTTACAGTCAGTCCATTTACCTGTATTACTGTAAACTAAATTCATTCACTTTATTTGTCATGCTAAGTGAAGCATCAAACTTCGGTTCATTATATTAGAAAGTTATATTATGACTCCCTTTTTGACTCAACTATTTGTTACATAACCAAATATATTTCTTTCTAAAATGATTGTATGAAGATACTGGTGAACAAATGGTTTTTGGTCACAATATCCTAGTCGCGCAAATTCTTGAGAACAGAAGGCATTGTTATCTGTAGAACGATTGTTTTGGAAGCGACATATTTCACAGCCTGTGGTGGATAACTATCCGACAAAAGAAGTTGAAATCTTCTCTGGCAAGCGGAGCTTCCATTTTTTCGTTTGCTTGCTTGACACTGTAAACTTTGAAATCTTGTTCGTATTAACTTAGCTTAACCTTTTCATTTTTATCAAAACCCGTTAACAGGTATGGCGGAGGGCCAACACTACCAAGAAAGGCAATCAATACTGGCTTGTCTCAAACTGATCTAGCCATAGAAGTTTATCCTTTACGTCTGCAGTTACTTCTGATGCCGAAAGGAGAGCAAGCTGTAGTAAGGATAAGCAAGAAGGTACGCCCTTATATCTTTGTCCACTGTAAAATATATAAAATAATTTCATTTCCATTTATTCATAGTAATGAATTATGTAAATTATGAGACGATAGATCCTTTATACAGAAACATTTCTGTAGAATTCGTGTAATGACACTACTCATTGTAGAAGTAGACTAGATGAACCCTTGTGAATTAATGTAAAAACTTATAATCTGAAAATTCATGCAGGTTACAGTTGATGAGCTCCGTAAGAAGGCGTGTGAGGTTTTTGATCTGGTACCAGATGAGGTAGCTGTTGTATTCGAATGTCTATTCCTATGGATTTTACTGCACGTATAAGTTTTGCTTACTCATTATGGTTGTTATTGGTAGGTGTGCATTTGGGACTACTATGGTCGAACAAAGCATGCTTTGATGGATAACTTGGAGAAAACTCTTGATGATGCCAACATTCAAATGGATCAAGATGTGAGAACTGGACTTTACATCATTGTTGGTAGTCGTGAGCTGTTTTAAAAATATTTTTTGACTTCTTGTCACTTTCTGCTGGGTGGTAATGACACTAATTTGTAGGGCAATTATGTCTGTCCGTTTCCAGAGTAAATGATCCTAACTACGAAATGTTTATATTATTATGGCAGATTCTCGTTGAAGTCGCCACTGATGCAAATGGTAGTTTGGATGGTGCGTGCATGAGTTCGATCCAAGAAGATTATTTTGGAAGCGCATCAACTTATTTGATGACAGATGCTTCGAAATCAGGATTCTCAAATGAGAATTTAGCATCACTCTGTTATGGTTCCAGAAGCTACAGCTCGAGTCTTATGCAAAGCCAGTACCTGCGCTCTTCCAGTGGTGACTTGGATAATGTTCCTGGTACTGTTGGTGTGACCACCAGGGGATCTCCGTCAGGTCTTACTGGGCTACTTAACTTGGGAAACACATGTTTCATGAACAGTGCTGTACAATGTCTTGTGCACACACCAGAGTTTGCTAGATATTTTCGTGAAGATTACCACTGTGAAATTAATTGGCACAATCCTCTGGGTATGGTGGTAAGTACTCTCTCTAGCGCGACCTTAAAATCTTGATGCTTTACTTAGCCCTTATCTGGTGAAGCAACTGGACATACTGTTATGCATTCAGTATAACTTGTGAGCATGATTATATTTGTAAGAAATACTTGTTAGTGTTGATGTAACAACCATAAAAATGTCAGATACTGAATGTGCTACAGAAGTAAAATTGCATCTTGTTTAGATTTTTTAGATTCAGTTAATTTTACCTTGAATCTCTGTGGGCATTGCGTACCTTCACCACTGTAGTCTTACTGCTATCGTTTATTGTGTCCTGTACCTTCATCTTTATTGTGGTTCAGATTCATAATTTTTTCACTAAAACAAATTTGTCAGTTTATCTTAAATATGGATGAAATTTGTGTGTTTCTGTATACCATCATCGCATCTGGCAGAGTGCACCCTTTCTGTTGTTACAGCAGCTTTGTCTAGTTTTATTGCATACATAGTTGTGTTTAAACCAGAAGTAGTTTATTTGCTGGAGAGACAAAATCTCATGTGTATTTCCATTGAGATCTCACATCTTTACACATTACAGTTGGTATAAATAGGTTTGTGGAACATGCTGAAGTTTTAATGCATCAATGTTGCTTGTTAATACGGAAATAACTTTGCTTTTTGTAACAATGGCTATATTTTTTATGACCTCATGATCATTTGCATCTATGTGTCCTATTAATTTTACTGAGATCTGATGGTAGTCTTGTAGGGTGAACTTGCATTAGCTTTTGGAGAGCTACTGAGAAAACTTTGGGCTCCTAGCCGCACCCCAGTGTCTCCACGACCATTCAAAACAAAGTTGTCTCGGTTTGCACCTCAGTTCAGTGGATACAACCAACACGATTCACAGGTTTGATTCTTTCGTTAGACAGCTCCTTATCCATCTGCAGTTTTTCTCAAAAATCTGTATCTTGATACTTCCAGGAGCTGTTGGCATTCCTCCTGGATGGACTGCATGAAGACTTGAACCGTGTGAAACATAGACCTTACTTAAAATCCAAAGATGCTGAGGGACGATCAGATGAAGAGGTTGCTGATGAGTATTGGGCAAATCACATTGCCAGAAATGATTCTATCATTGTTGATGTATGCCAGGTTAGTCTCAACTCCCAAATGGCCAAATCTGTACGAATCGCTTTGTTCGATGCTGTAAAGAGGTGGTTCATGGCCTTCTGGTCATGTTTTAGTTTCTTGCAGTCGTTATGTATTTTTTGTACCTTTGTCAGTTTAAAGGGATATTTTGATTAAATTTGGATGACCCCATGATAGTGAAAACAGACATGGAAAAACAACTGATGCTAGTGCATGTTCTTGCAGTTTTTGTGTTTCTGCTATGCAGCAAGGTAGCAGAAAGACACCCATGTTTAATGTATGCTCCACTGTTTCCGCGTATGAGATGGGAGTTCTGCAATAAATGTGACAGTCCTCTTATTGGCTGTTATGTTTTATGTTGTTGACGGTCAAATGCTTTCCATTGCTAGCCAATGCAGTATGTTGCTAGAATGAAATATCGTGGAAAAATTAGGTGCTCCTAGGCGCACGATTAGGCGCTAGGCGGAGGTAAAACGCCTTGTTTTGGCCCTAGGCAGTGAATTAGGCGGCTGACTAAGGCATAGCCTAGTGGTTGGAAGGGGCTGATGCCTTCCCACCCACCCAGGTTCAAGGCATGGTACTTGCAATTTGGGGTTGTTGCACCAATTATACTGTAGGGGGTTCCCTTACAGTCTTTCTGTCAAAAAAAAAAAATTAGGCGGCTGACAAGGTACTCCAGCGCTGATGAGGCGACGACCATGGGGAAGAGAGGCAGCTATGGGGAAAGAGGGACTGAGGTGGGGAAACAGATTTAGTTGCGGAGGAGGAGCTGCAGCCGCATTGACGCGTGCCTGGACGGGAGTAGGCAGTGGAGGAGCTGCAGCGCCACCATTGGTGTGTGTCTGGAAGGGGATCAGGCAAGGGAAAGAGACAGAGGAGTATAGACGGATGGTTCAGATTAGAGCATGGTTCGGATTGGGTTTGCAAGCTAGGGTTCCATAATGGGCCTTATTGGGCTAGTGTTGCAGAGTTTAGAGCCTGTATTCTCTGAAAAATGCACCCAGCCGCCCCTTGCTGCCTTATGCGTACAAAATGCTTAAGCGTGCATAGGCGCCTCTTAAGCTGTCATTGCACTAGGCCAGGTGGAACACTCGCCCAGCGCCCAGCGCCCAGCGCTTAAAAAAGTCTTGTGAAATAGTACAAGGTTGAGACGTCTAGCATGAAATTATGGTGTATTGATCTCTGACTTCTGGGCAGAGGTATTTTTGCTAAATGTTACCTTTTAATTTCCAGGGGCAGTACAAGTCAACTTTGGTCTGTCCAGTATGTGGAAAGGTTTCAGTGACATTTGACCCATTCATGTATCTTTCCTTACCTCTACAATTTGCTTCAACGCGGAGCATGACTGTTGTGGTTTTCACTTGTGATGGGAGTGCTCCACCAATACCATACACTGTAAGTGTACCCAAGCAAGGTAGGTGCAGGGACCTTATCCAAGCACTCAGCAACGCATGCTCGCTTAGAAATGAAGAGAGACTTCTAATTGCCGAGGTTTGTTACAAAATACCCATTTTTTAACAAGCATATGCTGCTGTATTTCATCGTGTTAGTAAATCTATTTTCTTTGTATTGTATTTGCAGATACGTAATCATAGGATCCATCTTATTCTCGAGGATCCAGTGCTCCAGCTTTCTACAATTAAAGATGATGATCACCTGGCAGTTTATAGGCTTCCAAGATTGGAAAAAAGGGCAAGTTATGTTCAATTTGTGCATCGCCGTGAAGACTTGTAAGCAAAGAGACAAAAAAGACATAAGTTGCATTTTTATTCTGCTAGGGCGATAGCTTTAGTAACTTGCTTGCTGTATATAACAGCAAACACAACATATGCCATTTCCATTAACTGTTAACATGCAATAGTGGGAAAGCACTTCTTGTGCATCAAATTCTTCTTAAATAATAGCTTTGCTTCTGTAGGGACCTTGGAAACAATAGCAGCTCAACCTCTTGGAAGCCATATGGTGTTCCTCTTCTTGCACAAATATCTCGCAATGAAACTGTCACCGGTTCTGATATCCATGAGATGGCCCGTAAAATGCTTGTGCCCATGTTCAGAAATCATGTGGCACAACATTCGGCAGTTCAAAGTTCTCTTTCCACAAGAACACAAAGCTATCACACCGACAGCAGCAAATTTCAGCTACAGTTGATTGATGATAGCAACACAGTGATTGAGCAAACTGATTATGTTATCAGGGTTCCGCAGTCTTCGGTTGCAACTGTTATTTTTGTCAACTGGTCCAAGTTAGATCTTAAAAAGTTGAACACAAACCATCACCTTCCAGAGGTGTTTAAGTATGCTCCTCCCGCCAAGAGAACCCGTGGTGAACCTCTCTCACTCTATGCATGCTTGGATGCTTTCTTGAGAGAAGAACCACTTGTTCCTGAAGAAATGTGGTTAGTATTCAATACTGCCCCCCCTGAAGATACCTTTGATGTTTGCAAATATGTTGTTCATGCAAGTGTTGCTAACTCTAGCTTAGCTGATATTCAGTTTCAGTCAACATAGGGGTTACAGTATGTCAAGTAGTAGTTATGTTATCTGCATTTGCATTTCACTTGATATAATCTCACTCGTAGGCTTAGGATTTAGTATTTTCATGGATACCTTGCATTGCTAAATATGAATCTATGTAAATGAGAAAGAACTGGAAAATCAAAATATCAGTGTCCTCTTCGATGCAGAAAATAATGGCGCTGCATGGTTGTTATATTATTTTCCTGTGCACTGATCTTGAAAGCATCACTTTTAGCCCATTACAGATTATTAGAAATATCTTATAACAGGCACATGCTATAACTGTTCCTTTCAAGTGCCTAGAACTTTAATTTTACATTTTAGTTTAACAGAGTTATGTTAATTGAATTAGGTACTGTCCAAGGTGCAAGGAGCAAAGGCAAGCTAGTAAAAAGCTTGATTTATGGAGACTACCAGAAGTGTTAGTTATTCATTTGAAGAGATTTTCATTTAGTAGGTCAACTAAGCATAAGCTGGAAACTTTTGTTAATTTCCCAATACATGACTTGGATTTGACAAACTATATTGCTAACAAGATACCTCAGCGTCAAACTTATGAGCTGTATGCTGTTAGCAATCATTATGGCAGCATGGCGAGTGGGCATTATACTGCTTACATAAAGGTTATTTTCTACTTCATTTTTTTAATTATTCCAAAAAAAGGTTAATTTCTCAAATTCTACTCCCTCCGTTTTTGTATACAAGGCCACTTCATATTTTTATGTCTAACTTTGACCATTTTATTGAAATGTGAGTTGTATGCCACAAAAAGCATGCCATTTGATACACATTTCAAATAACCTTCCGATGATACATTTTTGTTGACATATAAGCCATATTTTGTCGACCAAAATTATAAGTCAAAGTATGACATGAAAACAAAGTGGCCTTGTATACAAAAACAGAGGGAGTAATATTGCTTCCGCAATTTCAGTTTATTTCTCTGAAGGACACCAGTGGTAGCTTCTTAGGACCTCCAACTTGTTATTGCATGTCCTTATGTATTTGGAAGTAGGGGCCGAAGTATCATACTAATGCATTGTTTTAAATTGTTGGTGTTCTATCTTTAACTGCAGTTATTCCTGCAATGCTTAGGCCCTGTTTGGTTCATAAGTCCTAGGACTTTTTCTAGTCCCAACAAAAAAGTCTCTAGTCCCTAAAAAGTCCCTCCCTGTTTGTTTGCAGAGACTAAAAAGTCCCTAGTCCCTTCCTAGAGGTTATTAAATGACCATATTGCCCCTAGTATATAGAAGAATAACAATCAAACAACACCATGGGGTGGCGGGCCATTAAATGCATGGAGGGGCATTGTTGGAAAAGTCCCAAAAAGTCCCAAAAAAGACTCTCCTTGAGAGTCTTCTTCATTTAGTCCCAAATGCCTAGTTTAGTCCCTAAAAAGTCCCTCCCGTTTGGTAAAAAAGTCTCTAAGAGGGACTTTTTCTAGTCCCTACACAAAAAAGTCCCTGGAAACAAACACCCCCTTACTTAGTTGCTCTTTCAATCTCGTTATTGGATATATAGCAGACTTTGCTAGCTATGCTGCCTAAGCACATACATTCATTTAATCTGCATTGTCAGAAAGGAGAAATTGGTTATAGAAACTTATAGTACCACATTGTCTTCCGGAGTTCCTAGTTCTACTTATTGTGTTGTAGAGCTATTTATTTGCCTGTGTGTTGGCTCTAATCTAGAAGTCTAATGGGGAGTTGTATTTTGTGCAGCTCTTGGATGAGAACAGGTGGTACAATTTTGATGATAGCCATGTTTCTGCCATCAATGAAGAAGAAGTGAAGTCAGGTGCAGCTTACGTGCTGTTCTACAGAAGAGTTAGAGAAGCAGATGGAGCAGCAAGCAATGGAACCCAGTCATGTGTGAAACGAAGCCGCAGATCTAGCCAAAGATAATCTGAGTTGTTGCATAGCTTTGCAATTTTAGAAGAACCCTTTGGGTTCCTTTTTTGTGTGTGGAATTGCAAGGTTTCGGTGTGAGACCATAGGATATTGTGGCTATACAGCGGACGGGAGGAATACCATTAGAAGTTGGCTGTCAATACAGATGGGGAATGATGAGAACATAGCGAATGGTTAACTAGGTGGATATTGCTGCGGCTATATAGCTTGGACAGAGTGTAGGTTTGCTTGCCATGTTCATCTTTCTAGTTCTGCCTAGAAGAGAAATGAAAGATGGGCCATTAGGTTGCACCGCCTTGTTCAAGTTGATTAGAGTTTTATATTTCATAGTTATATGTACGTAGCTAGTGTACACCTTACTGTTTTTATCATTAATGCTATGCCACAGGGCATTGTTTTACCTGTTTCATGCTTGTTTGAGGTACAATTTTTTTTTTGATCTGTGGAACCGTGAATTTGCCATGGAGAAGTTGGTGCATTACTCTTTTTTTTCCTTGAATTATTATTATCTAGTCCTATGTTTACAGTAAGCTGTCGTTTCTGCAATTCTGCTCCCTTTGTCTTGGTTTATTGGACCCCTTGTCTTTTGTGTCAAACCTACATCTTAAGTTTAGCAAATGAAATATAAACTAGTATGTCACAAAAATTGTACGGTAGATCTCTTGAATACAAATCCTATAGTATTCCTTTTTAGCATATACCTCATATTTTCTTAGTTAATATCGATGGCGAAAGTTCAACCCATAATGTAAAACCCGATGGTTAAAAAATTGCAATGATACGTTGGAGTTCTCGTATCTAAAAGAGTTAAAAGCATTGGAAGTCCGTCAACTTTCTCACAATGTGATGGTTTGGTCCTAAAACTTGTAAAACGACCCTATCTAGTTTCAGAACTTGTGCCCAATGTGCAACTTAGTTCCTGGACCAATCACAAAGCGACAAGTGAACTGGCCTCAAGCCGGTCAGCGCGTGCGTTTTTGCAAAGAGCCCCTGCCGTTCCTTATAATCAACCCGCAGTACAGGCTGGACAGCAACGGGGGAGCACCTAAATTTATTATGTCGAGGGGAACTCTTGTAGCTTATCCCCACTCGCCCCCCTTCTCCATCCTTTTCCCTGTCGGGGCACGCGCAGCTGTTGCTGACGTCAGCAACAATTATGTCGATGGAAACTCCTGTAGCTTATCCCCACTCGCCCCCCTTCTCCATCATTCCCCCTGTCGGGGCACGCGTGGCTGTTGCTAACGTCAGCAACAATGGCTGCCTCGCCGGAGCTCTTCGGCGGTCTAGTGCCGCCTCCCTCCGCTCATCTAGTCTGGCCGCCTGCTGTCATTCCTCCAGACTATGGCGAGCAGTCCTTTGCCCTGCATCTCCTCTTCCATGTTCCTTTTCTTGTATGTGCCCGGCCAAGTACGGCCTAGTACACCGGATCCGTGCGATTTGGAAGCAGATTCAAGGTTCTGAATTGCTTTGATCTTGCAATGTGACATTCTTACCATGAAAGCAAGCTAGGGTTTTGAGCGATGCATTTAGTCTAGGGTTTATGTAGGAAGTTCTGGGTTTCAGGCATGAAGATAGTGCTGTTGCGTGGAAGCACCCTATTTTGTATTTCTTATGTGAATTTGGTATTTTGTTTTGTGTAGATTCGCTTACAGTCCCTGTAGTGTTGGATTTCGAATCATAGTGAACTGTTAGTGTTATATTCAGTTAACTGAATTTGTGCAGTTAACTGGTCAGTGTTATATGAAGTTAACTAAATTTTGCACCGAATTTCTGACCTTTTTGGATGCAGTGTGTGACTCAGCAATGGGATAGAGTGTTCACACTCCTTTCTTTACATTAGTGCTGGAACATGGTGGTATTTTCTATGGACCTATCAGTGCCCTAGAGTACTATAACTCTTCTTTGGAGGTCTTTGACTATGTTGATGCTTGCACATTTTCATATGCAGTCTTAGAAGAGCACCTAAATTGGTTGGGATATCCTGCCAATGAGCACATACTTTACTGGTGCTTACCTGAGAAAACAATTTCAGATGGGTTGGTTATAATTAGAGGTGATGAAGATTTGCAACATCTTATCACGGCTAGTGCTCAGCACAAAGTTCTTGCAATTATGGTTGACCATCCAGACTTCATCAACAATTTTAGAGAATATTTGATATTGAAGATGCCATCTGCTAAAAGTCTTGTCAGAATGGCCAACTCAATTGTTGGTGCAAGCAGTGCAACATCTACTCACAGCATCATTTC
>NW_024112673.1:0-16072 GCF_003073215.2 Triticum urartu | reverse complement strand
CAGAGAGAGATAAACGATGTTGGTAATCTGTAAGAAACATCATAGATTGCACTATATCCAATAAAGTACGGTTATGACGTTCGGACACACCATTATGCTGTGGTGTTCCAGGTGGCACGAATTTGTGAAACTATTCCACATTAGTTTTAATTGAAGACCAAACTCGTAACTCAAATATTTGTCTCTGCGATCAGATCGTAGAAACTTTTTCTTTTTCACGATGATTTTCCACTTCACTCTGAAATTCTTTGAACTTTTCAAATGTTTCAGACTTATGTTTCATCAAGTAGATATATCCATATCTGCTCAAATCATCTGTGAAGGTCAGAAAATAACGATACCGCCGCGAGCCTCAACACTCATCGGACGCATACATCAGTATGTATTATTTCCAATAAGTCAGTTGCTCGCTCCATTGTTCCGGAGAATGGAGTCTTTTAGTCATCTTGCCCATAAGGCATGGTTCGCAAGCATCAAGTGATTCATAATCAAGTGATTCCAAAAGTCCATTCAGCATGGAGTTTCTTCATGCGCTTTACACCAATATGACCTAAACGGCAGTGCCACAAATAAGTTGCACTATCATTATTAACTTTGCATCTTTTGGTTTCAATATTATGAATTATGTGTATCACTACGATCGAGATCCAATGAACATTTTCATTGGGTGTGTAACCATATAAGGTTTTATTCATGTAAACAGAACAACAATTTATTCTCTTACTTAAATGAATAACCGTATTACAATAAACATGATCAAATCATATTCATGCTCAACGCAAACACCAAATAACACTTATTTAGGTTCAACACTAATCCCGAAAGTATAGGGAGTGTGCGATGATGATCATATCAATCTTGGAACCACTTCCAACACACATCGTCACTTCACCCTTAACTAGTCTCTGTTTATCTGCAACTCCCGTTTCGAGTTAACTAATCTTAGCAACTGAACTAGTATCAAATACTGAGGGGTTGCTATAAACACTAGTAAAGTACACATCAATAACATGTATATCAAATATACTTATGTTCACTTTGCCATCCTTCTTATCCGCCAATCACTTGGGGTAGTTCCGCTTCCAGTGACCAGTCCCTTTGCAGTAGAAGCACTTAGTCTCAGGCTTAGGACCAGACTTGGGCTTCTTCACTTGAGCAGCAACTTGCTTGCTGTTCTTCTTGAAGTTCCCTTTTTCCTTTGCCCTTTTCTTGAAACTAGTGATCTTGTACCATCAACACTTGATGCTCTTTCTTGATTTCTACCTTCATCGATTTTCATCATCATGAAAAGCTCGGGAATCGTTTTCATCATCCCTTGCATACTATAGTTCATCACGAAGTTCTACTAACTTGGTGATGGTGACTAGAGAATTCTGTCAATCACTATTTATCTGGAAGATTAACTCCCACTTGATTCAAGCGATTGTAGTACCCAGACAATCTGAGCACATGCTCACTTTGAGCGATTCTCCTCCATCTTTTAGCTATAGAACTTGTTGGAGACTTCATATCTCTCAACTCGGGTATTTGCTTGAAATATTAACTTCAACTCCTGGAACATCTCATATGGTCCATGACGTTCAAAACGTCTTTGAAGTCCCGATTCTAAGCCGTTTAAGCATGGTGCACTAAACTATCAAGTAGTCATCATATTGAGCTAGCCAAACGTTCATAATGTCTGCATCTGCTCCTGCAATAGGTCTGTCACCTAGCGGTGCATCAAGGACATAATTCTTCTGTGCAGCAATGAGGATAAACCTCAGATCACGGATCCAATCCGCATCATTGCTACTAACATCTTTCAACACAATTTTCTCTAGGAACATATCAAAATAAACACAGGGAAGCAACACGCGAGCTATTGATCTACAACATGATTTGCAAAATACTACCAGGACTAAGTTCATGATAAATTTAAGTTCAATTAATCATATTACTTAAGAACTCCCACTTAGACAGACATCTCTCTAGTCATCTAAGTGATCACGTGATCCAAATCAACTAAACCATGTCCGATCATCACGTGAGATGGAGTAGTTTTCAATGGTGAACATCACTATGTTGATCATATCTACTATATGATTCACGTTCGACCTTTCGGTCTCCGTGTTCCGAGGCCATATCTGTATATGCTAGGCTCGTCAAGTTTAACCTGAGTATTCCGCGTGTGCAACTGTTTTGCACCCGTTGTATTTGAACGTAGAGCCTATCACACCCGATCATCACGTGGTGTCTCAGCACGAAGAACTTTCGCAACGGTGCATACTCAGGGAGAACACTTCTTGATAATTAGTGAGAGATCATCTTAAAATGCTAACGTCAAACTAAGCAAAATAAGATGTATAAAAGATAACACATGCCAATCAAAATATGTGACATGATATGGCCATCATCATCTTGCGCCTTTGATCTCCATCTCCAAAGTACTGTCATGATCTCTATCGTCACCGGCATGACACCATGATCTCCATCATCTTGATCTATATCAATGTGTCGTCACACGTCGTCTTGCCAACTATTGCTCTTGCAACTATTGCTATCGCATAGTGATAAAGTAAAGCAATTATTTGGCGCTTGCATCTTATGCAATATAGAGACAACCATAAGGCTTTTGCCAGTTGCCGATAACTTTAACAAAACATGATCATCTCATACAACAAGTTATATCTCATCACGTCTGGACCATATAACATCACACATGCCTGCAAAAACAAGTTAGACGTCCTCTACTTTGTTGTTGCAAGTTTTACGTGGCTACTACGGGCTGAGCAAGAACCGTTCTTACCTACGCATCAAAACCACAACGATAGTTTGTCAATTTGGTGCTATTTTAACCTTCGCAAGGACCGGGCATAGCCACACTCGGTTCAACTAAAGTTGGAGAAACTGACACCCGCCAGCTACTTGTGTGCAAAGCACGTTGGCAGAACCAGTCTCGCGTAAGCGTACGCATAATGTTGGTCTGGGCCGCTTCATCCAACAATACCGCCGAACCAAAGTATGACATGCTGGTAGGTAGTATGACTTGTATCGTGCACAACTTGTGTTCTACTCGTGCAAATAACATCAAACCATAAAACCTAGGCTCGGATGCCACTGTTGGGGAACGTAGTAATTTCAAAAAATTTCCTACGCACACGCAAGATCATGGTGATGCATAGCAATGAGGGGAGAGTATGATCTACGTACCCTTTGTAGATCGCAACGGAAGCGTTTGACACAACGTAGAGGAAGTAGTCGTACGTCTTCTTCCCGATCCGACCAATCCAAGCACCGTTACTCCGGCACCTCCGAGTTCTTAGCACACGTACAGCTCGATGACGATCCCCGGGCTCCGATCCAGCAAAGCTTTGGGGAGGAGTTCCGTCAGCACGATGGCGTGGTGACGATCTTGATGTATTACCGACGCAGGGCTTCGCCTAAGCACTACAACGATATGATCGAGGTGGAATATGGTGGCAGGGGGCACCGCACACGGCTAAGGAACGATCTCAATGATCAACTTGTGTGTCTAGAGGTGCCACCTGCCTCCGTATATAAGAGCAAGGGGGGAGGAGGCCGGCCCTAGGAGAGGCGCGCCAGGGAGTAGGATTCCTACTCCTAGTTGGAGTAGGTTTCCTCCTTTCCTAGTCCAACTAGGAGAAGGGTGAGGGAGTCCTGGATTAGGGGGTGTTCGGGTAGCCGGACTATACCTTCAGCCGACTCCAGGACTATGAAGATACAAGATTGAAGACTTCGTCCCGTGTCCGGATGGGACTTTCCTTGGCGTGGAAGGCAAGCTTGGCGATGCGGATATTCAAGATCTCCTACCATTGTAACCGACTCTATGTAACCCTAACCCTATCCGGTGTCTATATAAACCGGAGGGTTGTAGTCCGTAGGCAATCAACTCCATATACAACAATCATACCATAGGCTAGCTTCTAGGGTTTAGCCTCCTTGATCTCGTGGTAGATCTACTCTTGTACTACCCATATCATCAATATTAATCAAGCAGGACGTAGGGTTTTACCTCCATCAAGAGGGCCCGAACCTGGGTAAAACATCGTGTTCCCTGCCTCCTGTTACCATCCGGCCTAGACGCACAGTTCGGGACCCCCTACCCGAGATCCGCCGGTTTTGACACCGACATTGGTGCTTTCATTGAGAGTTCCCCTGTGCCATCACAATCAGGAAGGATGCCTCCTCTCGTCTTTAAAGACGGCACCGTCGCTAAGGGAGACTTGGCTGTTGGCCAAACCCTCCGGCTAGGTGGTTTCCTCATGACCGCCTGTTCGGCTGTTGCGCCGATGGTGACCTCTCGGGGCATCAAAAGCAACCTACACGTCAGCTCGGAGCTTGTTGAGCAGCTAGATCCAATGGAGCTCTCTTCCGTAAACGAGCTCTTGGATCGCATCGCTGCCCTAGGGGTCGCTACGGATTACGACCAGGTTGGGCTTAAACCAGATCTAAGAGAAATTAACTCTCCCCAAGTCACCCACCACGTTGCCGTGGTAGAGACGCTGTGCGGCGACCCTTCATCTATTTTAAGGACTAGCTATGTCCGAATTCCCAACCCCTCCAAGCCGGATACCCGCGGAGGGGGAGATATAACTCAAGACCTGAGCTTAGGATCAGGCAACGGGCCAAGATTCACTGGACAACATCCAAGAATCCGAACTTCAGAGTTCGGAAACTCTTCGGCCTCCGAATCTTGGATTGGGTGAGGTTTCAGATTCAATGACACCCGCCCACCCAATCATAAGCGATCTCTCCCAAATCAGGCAGAGGCCCGAGGAAACAGTACATCATTACTGGGCCAAATTCCTCCTGGTTATGAACAGGATAAAGGATTGCCGCGAGGAAGACGCAATCTCAATTTTTTGCAAAGTAATGCACGGACAAGGGAATCCTTAACGCCGTAAGTCGTCGTGATATCACACGCTTCGCTGACTTGGCGTCCATAGTACAAAAATACTGTGCGATGGAAAGCGCCCTGGAAAACCGAAATAAATTTTTGGGATAATCCGGCCTTGAATAGTAATCCCGTCCGAACTAAGAGGGTGCATCATCACAGGACACCCGGGATAAACACCAAAAAGCCAAAACCCTCTACAGGGCATGGAACCGTACTGGAAAGATGGCTTGATGGACCCTGTAGAATTCACAGTACAGAGGACGCCACACCAACTCACAGCCTTAGAGCATGTTGGATACTCCGGCAGGTGGCCAAAATCGGTGAGGACCTCTTAATTCTGGAGGCCGCAGAAAGCCAGACCAAGGACACCAGTACCGTTCTCCACAGTCTTCGAGACTTTCGCATCAAACAGTGCGAAAAAGAACACTCCGCAGCCTCGCCGAAGTCTATCAAGTTGCAACAATAAATCCATGGAGCGACACTGCCATTACCTTCAACGCAAGTGATGAACCTAGATTCCGAACAGCCCGAGCACCAGCCGCATTGGTCCTCAGTCCCATAGTGGACGGCTTTCGCCTCACCAAGGTGCTCATGGATGGAGGCAGCGGACTGAACCTCATTTATGAGGAAACCCTTCAAAAAATGGAAATAGACTGGAACCGCGTCGAGCGAAGCAGCACAACCTTTAGAGGAATAATCCCCAGTCGGGAAGCGCGCTGCACAGGAAAAATCACACTAGATGTGGTGTTCGGCACGCCGGATAATTACAGGTCCGAAGAAGTCACGTTTCAGGTGGCCCCGTTTAAGAGCGGATATCACGCTTTACTAGGGCGGGAAGCATTCACAATCTTCCAAGCAATACCCCATTACGGGTACATGAAGCTTAAGATGCCCGGGCCGAATGGAATTATCACTCTAGCTAGTGATCCGGACATAGCACTCCGCGCCGAAAACAAGACGGCCGCATTAGCCCTTGAGGCGCTATCCGAAGCCTTAGCGGCCGAGGAACTGACTGCGCTGGCGCTCCACGGTTAACAGGGATGATGTGATACTCGATAAGAGATCCAAATCCACATCCTTCAAGCCAGCCGACGAAATAGTCAAATTCCAGGTCCATCCAACGGACCCCAATAAAACAGCTTCATCGGGGCACGACTGAACCCTGATGCAGACGCCGCACTGCGAGAGTTCCTACGAGAGAACTGGGACATCTTCGCCTGGCACCCTTCAGACATGCCAGGGATCCCACGCAGGCTGGCCGAACACAGCTTAAATATCCTAAAAGGATTTAAACCTGTCAAACAAGCCCTTCGGCGTTTTTCCGAACCCAAGAGACAGGCTATGGGAGAGGAGCTAGCCAAGCTATTGGAGGCCGGATTCATTAGAGACATAAAACATCCGGACTGGCTAGCAAACCTGGTGATGGTACCAAAGAAGGACAAATCCTGGCGCCTGTGTGTCGATTTTAAAGACCTTAACAAGGCTTGCCCAAAGGATCCCTTCCCCCTCCCCGCATCGATCAAATTATCGATGCCACCGCAGGACACGATTTGTTGTGTTTCCTCGACGCATACTCCGGTTACCATCAAATCAAGATGGCAGAATCAGACCAAGCTGCAACAACATTCATCACACCATACGGCCCATTCTGCTTCAACACAATGCCCTTCGGGCTGAAAAACACCGGCGCAACATATCAGCACATGATCCAGACATGTCTGGCAAACCAGATCGGCAAAACAGTGGAGGCGTATGTGGATGATGTGGTCGTCAAATCAAGACATGTCGAATCCCTAGTAAATGACTTGAGGCTTACATTCGATAACCTCCGACAATATGACATCAAGCTCAACCCAGAAAAATGCGTCTTCGGCGTTCCAGCCGGAAAGCTCTTGGGCTTCATTGTATCCGGTAGAGGAATTGAAGCAAACCCAGCCAAGATCCGAGCTTTGTCACAATTGGATGTCCCAAAGGAACTTAAACAAATACAAAAATTAACCGGGTGTGTGGCGGCTTTAAGCCGCTTCATCTCCCGCTTGGGAGAAAAGGCACTACCCCTTTATCGCCTTCTTCGGCGCACCGAACACTTCGAGTGGACGGATGCCGCCACGGCCGGACTTGATGAAATAAAAGCCATATTGGCAACAGACCCAGTCCTGGCCGCGCCAATCACCGGCGAACAATGTTATTGTACATTGCAGCAACACACCAAGTTGTCAGCGCAGTGCTCGTTGTCGAGCGGGAAACGGACGGACACAAATTCCCCCTTCAAAGGCCGGTCTACTACGTGTCCACTGTCCTCACTCCATGCAAATCACGGTACCCGCATTATCAAAAGATTGCATACGCGGTATTCATGGCATCCCGGAAGCTACGACACTACTTTCAAGAGTGTTCCATAACAGTAGCCTCGGAAGTACCACTCAACGATATTATCAACAACCGCGATGCAACGGGCCGGATTGCAAAATGGGCCATCGAGCTTCTCCCGTTCGATATAACCTATAAGCCACGGCGAGCTATTAAATCGCAAGTTTTGGCCGACTTCGTCGCAGAATGGACGGAGGCCGAGCTCCCTAAAGAGTACGGCACATATTCACTGGATTATGCATTTCGACGGCTCCAAAATGTTGGCCGGACTGGGGGCCTGGCGTCGTCCTGACGTCCCCCACAGGAGACACAGTCCAATATGTGCTCCAAGATCATGTACACGGATTCCAACAATGCAGCCGAATATGAGGCCCTCCTACATGGCCTCCGGATAGCAGTATCCATGGGTATCCAGCGCCTAGAGGTACGCGGGGATTCAAACCTCGCGATATCCCAAATAAATGGAGACTTCGACGCCAAGGACCCAAAAATGGCAGCTTACCGCGAACGCTCGTCCTAAAAATGTCAGCTCGGTTCGAAGGGCTGGAGTTTCACCATATAGCCCGAGAAAACAATCAAGCGGCGGACGTCCTAGCACGCATCGGAGCAAAACGCGATGCAGTCCCCCCAACGTCTTTTTGGAAAGATTGTTCAAGCCATCCGTAGCATGGGAGGGGGAACCCGCAAATAACAGCCCGAACCCAGCCGCACCACTCGACGCCGAACAATCTGACACAATTGGAGGCTCTGCCAACGAAATTACACCTTCAGCCCACGTAATAATGGCGGTTATTGCCCCGTGGACAGAACCATTCCTAGCCTACCTTACTAGGCAGGAACTCCCGGAGGACCAAAACGAGGCCCGCTGCATAGTGCGGCGATCTAAGGCCTACAGAGTCCATGAGGGAGAACTTTATAAGAAAAGCACTACCGGAGTCCTTCAAAGGTGCATCTCCGAAGAGGAAGGGTGGAACCTCCTGGCTGAAATTTATGCCAGACTCGGTGGTCACCACGCCGCTGCTCGGTCCCTCGTTAGCAAGGCTTTCCGTACAGGCTTTTACTGGCCGACGGCCCGAGCAGACGCTCAGGACCTAGTCCAATGATGCGCTGGTTTCCAACTTTTTGCCAACCAAAGCCATATGCCACCCACCGCACTCCAAACTATACCCATCACCTGACCTTTTGCGGTCTGGGGGCTTTACATGGTCGGACCCCTTAAAGGTGGAACCCATAGGAAAAAATACTTACTGGTCATGGTGGATAAGTTCACCAAATGGATAGAAGCCAAGCCTGTTAAAACGGTCGAATCCGGACCTGTGATAGACTTCATATCCGGGGTTGTACACCGTTATGGCGTCCCCCACAGCATCATAACCGACAAAGGTACAAATTTTACCGCCGACGAGGTAAAACTCTAGTGCAAAAACATGGGCATCAAGCTCGATTATGCTTCCGTCTATCACCGACAAACCAACGGCCAGGTCGAACGTGCAAATGGTCTTATCATGAGCGGCATCAAACCCAGACTGGTGCGGTCCCTCAAGGAATCTAACACGCACTGGGTAGAGGAGCTCGACTCCATGCTATGGGGGCTGCGGACCACGCCAAATCGCACCACCGGGTACACACCATTTTTTATGGTGTATGGCGCAGAAGCAGTTCTGCCGTGCGACATAATTCATGACTCACCTAGAGTGCGCATGTACGAAGAAAGAGAAGCCGAGCTCGATCAGCAGGACAACTTGGACGCCTTGGAGGAGGAGCGCGATGTGGCAAAAGCCCATTCCACATTTTATCAACAGCAGGCCCGAAGATATCAAAGCAGAGAAGTACGAGCCAAAAATTACAATGTTGGCGAACTAGTTCTACGCCTGCCGGATAAGAAAAAGGACAAACTCAAGCCCAAGTGGGAAGGTCCATTCATAATCGACCAAGTCCTGACTGGTGGGGCGTACCGCCTGCGAGATGCGTCGAACAACCGACTCGAGCCGAACCCGTGGAACGCCACCCGTCTCCGAAGATTCTATGCCTAGCGCCGGACTCTGTGTTCGTCTCCTTCCTCTGTCCATCCCTTTTTGTATTTTTCTGTC
The DNA here is from genome assembly GCF_003073215.2 of Triticum urartu. NCBI lineage: Eukaryota > Viridiplantae > Streptophyta > Magnoliopsida > Poales > Poaceae > Triticum > Triticum urartu. Next base: position 6,715 of record NW_024112673.1, on the reverse strand, counting down.
TTACATTTCTCTCCTTCCCATTTTTTTTCTTTCATAGCCCTTAAAGGCTCATCTAGTGACGCGCCACTCGCGCTCATTAAACCTGGGGGCTTCTTTAACCAGAAGCTTATTTATACGGGCTTCACGCCCAACACATGCGTCAAACTTCCGCATGTACCTTTTTCTTCACCATTATATGCATCGATATGACTTAAGTTTTGGCCAAGCTGGGTTGCCTGGCTCCTGTGCTTACCCCTACGTTCCCAGATTGTTCGGCTAGGCAGTAAAGGGAGCACCTCTGCGATTGTTACTGCCGGGTCAGCCGGATGTGTACCTCTGTAACACCCTCGATGCGACTATATCTCCCACGTGTCGAGGCATGACTTAGAGGCATAATCGCATTGAAGGCATATGTCGCAAGTAAGGCAATCTTCACAACATCCCATGTAATATAATTAATAAAGGGGAGATAACATAGTTGGCTTACACTCGCCACGTCAATCAAGGTACATAAATAACATTACATCATCCAAACACTCATGGCCCGACTACGGCGCCAAAATAGAAGATGAACCCAACATGCGACATCGGTCCAATCACCCCCCAACTGGGCACCACTACTGATCATCGGAAAGGAAACATAGTAAACGTTGAGAGTCCTCGTCGAACTCCCACTGAGCTCAAGCGCGTCTCCTGGAGCGGAAATCATCAGGCCTGCATCTAGTGTAATAGTAATCTGTGAGCCACAGGGACTCAGCAATCTCGCACCCTCGCGAATCAGACTATTTAAGCTTATAGGTAAGGGCAAGGTAAATATATGTGGAGCTGCAGCAAGCGACTAGCATATATGGTGGCTATTCGCAAAAGAGAAGAAGAGGGGGCAAAGCGCGGAGCGAGAAAACTAGAGAGCAAACCTGCGCAACCATTACTCCAACACCGTGTCCACTTCCCGACTCCCGCCGAGAAGAGGCCATCATGGTAACACACTCAGTTGATTCATTTTTAATTAAGTTAAGGTTCAAGTATTCTACAACGGACATTAACAAATCCCATCTGCCCATTAACCGCGGGCACGGCTTTTCGAAAGTTCAATCCCTGCAGGGGAGTCAACTTAGCCATGACAAGCTCTCACGGACAACGAAGGAATAGGACCTCCTCCCAAGACGTTCCATCAGACTCGGTTATCTCGGTACTCAAAGACACTTCGACAGGTTAAAAAAGACCAGTCAACACCGCCGAATGTTGCCGACAAATCCTGATAGGAGCTGCACATATTGTCTCAGGGCACACTCAGATAGTTCAAGCTACGAGTAAAACCAACCCTCGAGTTTCCCCGAGGTGGCCCCGCAGGCTGCCTGGTTCGGACCAACGCTCGGAGGAGCACTGGCCCGGGGGGTTTAAATAAGATGACCCTCGGGCTCCGGAAACCCATGGGAAAAAGAGGCTAGGTGGCAAATGGTAAAACCAAGGTTGGGCATTGCTGGAAAAGCTTTAATCAAGGCGAACTATCAAGGGGTTCCCATTATACCCCAACCGCGTAAGGAACGCAAAATCCGGGAACATAACACCGATATGACGGAAACTAGGGCGGCAAGAGTGGAACAAAACACTAGGCGAGAGGCCGAGCCTTCCACCCTTTACCAAGTATATAGATGCACTAAGATAACATGGCAATATGATGATATCCAACAAGTAAATAAAGTTCCAACAAGGAACGACCTCCGATCTTCACCTGCAACTAGCAACGCTATAAGAGGGGCTGAGCAAAGCGGTAACATAGCCAATCAACGGTTTGCTAGGACATGGTGGGTTAGATGTTTGACATGGCAATTTGGGAGGCTTGAAAGCAAGTGGTAGGCTTCGTAGCAATGGCATAGCAAAAGAGCGAGCAAACTAGCATAGCAAAGATAGTAGTGATTTCGAGGGTATGATCAACTTGCCTGCACAGTTGTCAGAGTTGACTGGATCCTCGAAAGCAAACTCAACGGGCTCCGCGTTAGCAAAATCGTCTCCCGGCTCTACCCAAACAAGACAAACAAGCAACAAGGACACAGTCAACCACGTGCAAGACTCAAACAATATGATGCAATGATGATATGCTATGCAGGATGCGATGCAGGATGCAAAATGAAAGATATGACAGGAAATGCAAGAACCTGGCCTCAACTTGGAAATCCAAGCATGTCACTGGAAAGATGAGATGAAATCGCTTGAAAACGATATAAAGAACACCAGAATCGGAGTTACGGTTTGGAAATGGCAAGCGATTCAAAAATGACACCGGTCTGCGATTTACAGCAAGTAGCCATCTAAATGCAATGAGATGAACATGCTACAGCACCCAAACAAGACAACAAAATACATGGCAGGGATGCATTCAAGATGCTTAACAAAAGTCTAGCACTGAGCTACGGCCAATTCATCCATTAACAGGTTCAAACAAGCATGGCAAAAATGCATATGGTAACAGATCTCAGACTTAGTGAAATTAACACTTGTCTGGAATTTCAGATCAGATAGCACTCTTCGGAGCAACAAAACTATATGCTACAGGACCTGAACATGACAAAGTAAAGCATGACATGGAGATACTCAAAGAGCTTAACAAAAGTCCCTTAGTGACCTTCAGCCAAAAGGGATCAGAAAATACAATTGCAAGCATGTGAACATAGCAAAAACATAACCAGATCACAGACTTAGTGAAAACTGGAGCATGCTGAAAACAGATATCAAGTAGGCATGTTTACGAGCTCGATGCACTCACTATGGTGCAAGTCATGATAAGCTAAGCATACATCTATCAAGAACACACAAAATGCAAGCTAGAAATGGCAAGAACAATAGCATAGCATGCACGGATCAACTACAATATCATCGGCAAAATTGCAAACAAGTTGACAATCTGCCCAGATTCACAAAGTAGCAAAAGTAGAGCTCGATTGACTCAAGCTAGGGTGCTCCATAATTGCAAACAAAGACATGGATGAATAGAGCACTACAAGATTAACAAAACATCCTTGCTGATCATTCTCAAAAGAGGCACGGATCACTAGGAAACAACATGAACATATGGCATCATGAGATAAACAGCTCAAGGACTTAGTGGAAAGACTAAGTCCCTGAAATCAGAATTAACAAGTGCACCACTTTGTAAGCTTGTGCTAGTCACCACACACTCATCACAAAAATACATCGGTTGCACCTCTGGAAAGATGACAAAACCCTTAACAAAACATATGTAGAACTCATGGCATATCATGCACACATTAATCATGGCAAAAATGACAAAAACCTAAATGAAGTAGCAGATCTGACAATTATCTCAAGTAGCCCTCTTCTAACAGCATTTCGGGCATCAAGATGAACTCAAATGAAAATGATGCAATGGTAATTAAATGATGTACTCTCTGAGATGAACATTTTGATATGCTATATGCATGAAATCGGAGCTACGGATGCAAAGTTACGAGGCCATGAAGAAGGGCACATGGATCTGCGATTTCGGGACTTAGAAGAAAAAACACCTCCTAGGGTTTACTGTTCATGGATCTGGATCGGGGCGCGAAATCACTGTTCACCGGCGGCGCGGAAGCCGAGGATGACCGGCCGTCGTTGGGGACGTGGTGGCCGGACCTTGCCGGCGACGACCGGGGCGACGAGGGGCGGCAGGCGACGGGGTGGAACGGCGCGGGCGGCGAGGGTGGCTTCGGGCCGCGGAGCGGCTTGGGCGGCTTCGGCCCGGAACTGCGGCGGGGAGCCGCGATGCCGCGGCGGGCTGCGGAGGAGGCGGCGAAGTGGTCCCGCGGGGACACCGTGGCCTTCGGAGTGGCCCCTTGCGGGCGGCGGAAGCGACGCGCGGTCTGTCCGGACGTGTCCGGCGGCGACGGAGGAGATATTTAGGGTTTCGGGGGAAGAAGGAGATCCGAAAACGGAGGGGTTCTTTAAATAGGCCTAGAGGGAGCTAGGAGTGTCCAAATGAGGTGCGGTTTTCGGCCACGCGATCGTGATCGAACGCTCTAGGTGATGGAGTAGGGTTTGGTGGGTTTTGGGCCAACTTGGAGGGGTGTTGGGCTGCAACACACACGAGGCCTTTTCGGTCCCTCGGTTAACCGTTGGAGTATCAAACGAGTCCAAATGATACGAAACTTGACAGGCGGTCTACCGGTAGTAAACCAAGGCTGCTTGGCAAGTCTCGGTCCAATCTGAAAATGTTTAATCCTCACACACGAAAGAAAGCTATAATTGACCACCGGAGGAGAACGAAGCGCCGGAATGCAAAACGGGCAACGGGGAAAATGCTCGAATGCATGAGATGAACACGTATGCAAATGCAATGCACATGATGACATGATATGAGATGCATGACAACGATAACAACACACGGAGACAAAGACCCGAACCCGAGAAAATAAAATAACTTAACGCCGAAAACGGCAAGAGTTGGAGTACAAATTGGGAAAGTCATATCCAGGGTGTTACAACCTCAGACTGGGTGAAGCCGAAAGCTAGCGTTCTTAAGGGAATATTCGGTCGGTGAAATAAAAGATGATCTTTTTACTCATTTTATGCGCCCACAGATGCCTTTTTTGCGTCTCTTCACGCAGTCTGGACATGCACCTTAGGGCATGCCTCCCAGCGAAAGGAACCCTTAACGGAACTATTCTCTCTGGAAGATGTTTCTTACTAACCATGTAATATAACATAACTAGTTGGGCACTTGTCTGATAAAGCACTGATGACCCCTACGCCTGGTCTCCACGCATACCCCGGTTCTTATATAACCGCTAGGGTATTCGGACACACTCCGGACCGTCAGGTCCCGAGGTTGAAGCGAAAAGGTCGGCAACGACAAACGATCTACAATCCGGCTAGAAGGCATTACACATGTCAATTCAAAATTACACAGTCATTCTGACTGATTGTATTCCTCTTCTATACCATCTAACAGGCTGTCTAATTTACAGTCCTGCTGGGAATACTTCGCGGCCAACTCTACTTGGCCGTATACTAAGCTTACAGGGATCTCCTTCCCGTCAGGCCCCAAGGTCCGACCTCGGCCATGTGGTTTGGGTCAGACTTCGTAAAACGGGTCTTCACCATGGCCCAGGCCTCCCTAGCGCCTTGTCGGCAGGCCGATATCTTCCACAACCGGAAGCGCCGCCGAGCTCCCTTCAGCTTCTCCGCAAGCTCTCCAAGGCCCTCGGGCACGGAGTGGGCAGGCCATAAGGCTTGGGCAATACCCCGCATCGCCTGCCGAATTCGCTCGTGCAGTTGCAAGAGTTCGGGAAGAAGGTCACCCGTAGAACCGGGCATCTCCTCTGCAGGACGACCTGTGAGCATACCTACAGACATTACTCTGTTAGTCGACTTCCTCGCCGAACTTTTTTTCAAAGTTCGTTCAAGCACTTACTAAAAATGCCCGCTCGAACCGCTGATTCTCCTTCGTGGAGTCCGACAGCTGGCCATGAACATCTTTAAGTTCGACGTCCAGCTTGGTGTTGGCATCCTGAAGATCATTCTTCTCTCGCCTCACCTTTGTCAACGTACTCTCACCGGCCTTTAGCCGGCGTAAGAGTTGTTGCTTGTCCGGATCGAGTCCGGTGCCATCTACAATATGATTTGTCAGATTTGCACCCACACCGCACAATACTAATCTTTCGAAGTGTATCTTACCTGAGGGGGTCTCTTTGGGCTCCCCTGCTGCGGCTAGTGCGGCCTCTAGTTGGGCCTTGCACTTTTCCAGCTCTTGGGACGGTACGGTATTCTTCTCTGTAAGAACCTACATATTAAATGATCCTTAAATCAGTTGCTCTAACTGCTTCAAGTCTCGGGGGCTACTGGCATATATATGTTTAACCAAATTTTTCTTACCCGTATGTCTTTTACATACTGCTCCGTGGCTCTGGCTAAACCATTTTGAGCGGCACGGAGGTACGCATCTCCCGAATTAAAGGCACCTAAAGCCTCTTGGGAGAAACAAGTGTCGCGTAGAATTGTCCGACGACGCTTGTGGTTCATGGCACTCTCCACTTCAGAATTTGTGGCAGACAGCCTGCCCGCATCCTCTGTCAGAGGAGTGTCCGGTGCGCGCCTTGTGCTCGCCTCCGCTTCCTGGCCAGACGTTGGAGCCTGGCTGGTGGAGGCGCGATTGGCAACCTCTCCGGATGTAGTCCGGCGAGGTCTCTTCATTCTGAAGATAGCACGAACGTTAATATGCCCTGACAGAATAACTCCAGGGAAACAGTGGGTGCACTATAACTTTGCGCCGACATCTCAGTCCGGACTACATTCCTTTTTGCCCCACGGGGCCCTGCGGCCCCTCGTTGGCTAGCCGCCGCAGGGTCGGCCTCCTGCCTCGGAAATCTCCCCTGCAAAACACGGTTGTCGTCAGAAACACCGGGCTATGTAAGGGTGGAATCTCTTTCAAGGGAATAAGACCCCAGTTTCTGTCACCTGGGAGGCCGGGATTAACCCTGAGTAATCCACCGTAATGGCTACCAAGGTATTATCCTTGCTTAGCTGATGGAACACCCCGTCGATAAGCTCCACCGATACGTCCGGATACTCTTCGGAGTCTGGATTGAGGGACCGTTCTGGGTCCTCGGGCTGTGCAGGGCGGCTGTTTATATCCTTTACCTCCTGTCGCAGTTCCTGCATTGAAGTCGTTAGACTACATATCTAACCGTGGGAGTATAAAACAAACGGGCAAGCGCAGTTGTTCACTTACCCAACTTGG